>NW_027658390.1:263490-272631 GCF_041902795.1 Electrophorus electricus | reverse complement strand
CTGGAAGTCTGGTGGTAGTAGTAGTATGATTTAAAGGCACAAAGTGATTGAAGTGTGCCCAGGCCCAGAGCTACTTTGCTGGGCATGACTGTGTTTGACCTCTTGGGCCTGGAAGTCTGGTGGTAGTAGTAGTATGATTTAAAGGCACAAAGTGATTGAAGTGTGCCCAGGCCCAGAGCTACTTTGCTGGGCATGAATGTGTTTGAACTCTTGGGCCTGGAAGTCTATTTCTAGGCTTATATAAAGGGTCAAACATCTTGAAGTGTGCCCAGGCCAGAGCTACTTTGCTGTGCATGACTGTGGTTGACCTCTTGGCCCTGGAAGTCTGGTGGTAGTAGTAGTATGATTTAAAGGCACAAAGTGAATGAAGTGTGCCCAGGCCCAGAGCTACTTTGCTGGGCATGAATGTGTTTGAACTCTTGGGCCTGGAAGTCTGGTAGTAGTAGTAGTAGTAGTAGTAGTAGTAGTAGTAGTATGATTTAAAGGCACAAAGTGCTTGAAGTGTGCCCAGGCCCAGAGCTACTTTGCTGTGCATGACTGTGTTTGACCTCTTGGCTCTGGAAGTCTATTTCTAGGCTTATATAAAGGGTCAAACTTCTTGAAGTGTGCCCAGGCCCAGAGCTACTTTGCTGTGTATGACTGTGTGACCTCTTGGCCCTGGAATTCTGGTGGTAGTAGTAGTAGTAGTAGTATGATTTAAAGGTACAAAGTGAATGAAGTGTGCCCAGGCCCAGAGCCAGGCCTGGGCAGCAGGGGGCGCTCCTGGCCATGCCCAGCGAGTTTCGTGCGAATCGGACCTGGTCCGGAAGAGATACGAAGGGAAAACTCATTACTCGTCGGGGTGGCACATCCAGGCTCTCGACCCTCCCAAAGCGTCCGACCAGGGTGCACCCTGCCGGGCATGGTTAGCCGCCAGCCCCCTTCCTGGAGGTCTGGTTGGCACGGGGTTTTGATTTATCGGTTTCATATCTCTGGCTCCTTGGGAGCAGAAAGTCGGTTGAGGGCCCTTTGGAAAGAGCCGGGGCTGCCGTTTAACGCTGTCCAAGCGGCAGGCGAAGCGCACCCACCGTTTTTACGCTATGATTTTTTAAAACCGCCGGGGCGGCAAACACAGGGCCGGTCGGGTTTGAAGACGAATATCTCTTCGGCCCTTGGGAGGAGAGAAGCAGCGCGGGTCACCTTTGAACGCGCTCGCTGCCAGGAACGTCTGGCGTAAAAGTTTCGTGGGAATCGGACGTTCCTAGGCTGAGAAGCGAGCGCCCGCCCTCGGGCGGTCGGGGGCCCCTTTCTCATTCCCCGTCTGGGCTAAAAATACGAGGTCGGACCCGATGGACTCGGGAGACTGGAGAGTACCAGGGAGACCCTGGAAGCAGGCGACCCGACCCACGCTTCGCTGTCTCCTCGGCCCTCGGGAGTAGAAGCGCGGGGACGGTGGCGTGGGCAAGCAGGGGGCGCTCCTGGCCATGCCCAGCGAGTTTCGTGCGAATCGGACCTGGTCCGGAAGAGATACGAAGGGAAAACTCATTACTCGTCGGGGTGGCACATCCAGGCTCTCGACCCTCCCAAAGCGTCCGACCAGGGTGCACCCTGCCGGGCATGGTTAGCCGCCAGCCCCCTTCCTGGAGGTCTGGTTGGCACGGGGTTTTGATTTTTCGGTTTCATATCTCTGGGCTCCTTGGGAGCAGAAAGTCGGTTGAGGGCCCTTTGGAAAGAGCCGGGGCTGCCGTTTAACGCTGTCCAAGCGGCAGGCGAAGCGCACCCACCGTTTTTACGCTATGATTTTTTAAACCGCCGGGGCGGCAAACACAGGGCCGGTCGGGTTTGAAGACGAATATCTCTTCGGCCCTTGGGAGGAGAGAAGCAGCGCGGGTCACCTTTGAACGCGCTCGCTGCCAGGAACGTCTGGCGTAAAAGTTTCGTGGGAATCGGACGTTCCTAGGCTGAGAAGCGAGCGCCCGCCCTCGGGCGGTCGGGGGCCCCTTTCTCATTCCCCGTCTGGGCTAAAAATACGAGGTCGGACCCGATGGACTCGGGAGACTGGAGAGTACCAGGGAGACCCTGGAAGCAGGCGACCCGACCCACGCTTCGCTGTCTCCTCGGCCCTCGGGAGTAGAAGCGCGGGGACGGTGGCGTGGGCAGCAGGGGGCGCTCCTGGCCATGCCCAGCGAGTTTCGTGCGAATCGGACCTGGTCCGGAAGAGATACGAAGGGAAAACTCATTACTCGTCGGGGTGGCACATCCAGGCTCTCGACCCTCCCAAAGCGTCCGACCAGGGTGCACCCTGCCGGGCATGGTTAGCCGCCAGCCCCCTTCCTGGAGGTCTGGTTGGCACGGGGTTTTGATTTTTCGGTTTCATATCTCTGGGCTCCTTGGGAGCAGAAAGTCGGTTGAGGGCCCTTTGGAAAGAGCCGGGCTGCCGTTTAACGCTGTCCAAGCGGCAGGCGAAGCGCACCCACCGTTTTTACGCTATGATTTTTTAAAACCGCCGGGGCGGCAAACACAGGGCCGGTCGGGTTTGAAGACGAATATCTCTTCGGCCCTTGGGAGGAGAGAAGCAGCGCGGGTCACCTTTGAACGCGCTCGCTGCCAGGAACGTCTGGCGTAAAAGTTTCGTGGGAATCGGACGTTCCTAGGCTGAGAAGCGAGCGCCCGCCCTCGGGCGGTCGGGGGCCCCTTTCTCATTCCCCGTCTGGGCTAAAAATACGAGGTCGGACCCGATGGACTCGGGAGACTGGAGAGTACCAGGGAGACCCTGGAAGCAGGCGACCCGACCCACGCTTCGCTGTCTCCTCGGCCCTCGGGAGTAGAAGCGCGGGGACGGTGGCGTGGGCAGCAGGGGGCGCTCCTGGCCATGCCCAGCGAGTTTCGTGCGAATCGGACCTGGTCCGGAAGAGATACGAAGGGAAAAACTCATTACTCGTCGGGGTGGCACATCCAGGCTCTCGACCCTCCCAAAGCGTCCGACCAGGGTGCACCCTGCCGGGCATGGTTAGCCGCCAGCCCCCTTCCTGGAGGTCTGGTTGGCACGGGGTTTTGATTTTCGGTTTCATATCTCTGGGCTCCTTGGGAGCAGAAAGTCGGTTGAGGGCCCTTTGGAAAGAGCCGGGGCTGCCGTTTAACGCTGTCCAAGCGGCAGGCGAAGCGCACCCACCGTTTTTACGCTATGATTTTTTAAAACCGCCGGGGCGGCAAACACAGGGCCGGTCGGGTTTGAAGACGAATATCTCTTCGGCCCTTGGGAGGAGAGAAGCAGCGCGGGTCACCTTTGAACGCGCTCGCTGCCAGGAACGTCTGGCGTAAAAGTTTCGTGGGAATCGGACGTTCCTAGGCTGAGAAGCGAGCGCCCGCCCTCGGGCGGTCGGGGGCCCCTTTCTCATTCCCCGTCTGGGCTAAAAATACGAGGTCGGACCCGATGGACTCGGGAGACTGGAGAGTACCAGGGAGACCCTGGAAGCAGGCGACCCGACCCACGCTTCGCTGTCTCCTCGGCCCTCGGGAGTAGAAGCGCGGGGACGGTGGCGTGGGCAGCAGGGGGCGCTCCTGGCCATGCCCAGCGAGTTTCGTGCGAATCGGACCTGGTCCGGAAGAGATACGAAGGGAAAACTCATTACTCGTCGGGGTGGCACATCCAGGCTCTCGACCCTCCCAAAGCGTCCGACCAGGGTGCACCCTGCCGGGCATGGTTAGCCGCCAGCCCCCTTCCTGGAGGTCTGGTTGGCACGGGGTTTTGATTTTTCGGTTTCATATCTCTGGGCTCCTTGGGAGCAGAAAGTCGGTTGAGGGCCCTTTGGAAAGAGCCGGGGCTGCCGTTTAACGCTGTCCAAGCGGCAGGCGAAGCGCACCCACCGTTTTTACGCTATGATTTTTTAAAACCGCCGGGGCGGCAAACACAGGGCCGGTCGGGTTTGAAGACGAATATCTCTTCGGCCCTTGGGAGGAGAGAAGCAGCGCGGGTCACCTTTGAACGCGCTCGCTGCCAGGAACGTCTGGCGTAAAAGTTTCGTGGGAATCGGACGTTCCTAGGCTGAGAAGCGAGCGCCCGCCCTCGGGCGGTCGGGGGCCCCTTTCTCATTCCCCGTCTGGGCTAAAAATACGAGGTCGGACCCGATGGACTCGGGAGACTGGAGAGTACCAGGGAGACCCTGGAAGCAGGCGACCCGACCCACGCTTCGCTGTCTCCTCGGCCCTCGGGAGTAGAAGCGCGGGGACGGTGGCGTGGGCAGCAGGGGGCGCTCCTGGCCATGCCCAGCGAGTTTCGTGCGAATCGGACCTGGTCCGGAAGAGATACGAAGGGAAAACTCATTACTCGTCGGGGTGGCACATCCAGGCTCTCGACCCTCCCAAAGTGTCCGACCAGGGTGCACCCTGCCGGGCTAAGAGAACAGCCAGGTGAACCCTGGAGGTTCCGAACTCCAGACCCCTGGACCCGACGGCTCAGTCCGCCTCAGGTGCACTACAGAGGTCCTCGGGCTGTCCCTGAGTGCATTAAAACGGAAATCAGAATTACTCCCCCGGGTGGCACTTCCAGGCTCTCGACCCTCCCAAAGTGTCCGACCAGGGTGCACCCTGCTGGGCATGGTTAGCCGCCAGCCCCCTTCCTGGAGGTCTGGTTGGCACGGGGTTTTGCAAATAGGTCCCGTCGGGTATATGGGAGAGCAAAGAGAATCAATGGGGTCCAAGCACTAAATTCATCCAGTGGCGTTCTCTGGAAGCCCAAGGGGAGTCCGAGGGGTGTTCGGCCGGCAAGGGGAGCTCTCCCTCGGACACATGATCAAACGCCTGTCCCCTACCGGAAAGTGGTGTGCTCTGGATGCCCCCCCCCCCCCCCCATCCCCCGAGGGGGGTGCTTATCCCGCGAGGGGAGCCCTCCTCGGGTTAAGTGAACCATCATGCCGATTCCCCTATGGAAGTGGGCACATCCAGGCACACAGTCTGCTTTGCTCTCCCCGACCCGAGTGCGTCTGTTGGGCTGAGTGTACGCCCAGGCAACTGGATCCAATGGCTCAGTCCGCCGCAGCGTGCTTCGACGATGGGTCGTACAGCCATGCCACCAGGGTGGGCGTGTTTGTAAATGTACCAGTGGATTCTCGTCGGCCTGCCACATCCATGGTATCGACCCACCAGGCCTGTCCGACCAGGGGTTGACCCTGGACGGGCACGGTCTGTGGTTTGGCCCTTGTCCTAGATGAAATCGGGCACGGGGTTTTCTGGCCAGGTACCATCGGGTTACTGGGAGAGCGGCTTCGGTCTCCAGGTGAGACCAATGGTGAAGCAGCACGAGGCAATGGAGAGCATGCAAAGCGATGGGGAAGCCATGCACGGCAATGGCCACGAAAAAAAAAAAAAAATCACTACGGAAGGAACGTGAAGAACAAGGAGGAGTGTAGTGACACTGCCCAAAGCTGCCCGGTGTTGCAGGGGTCTATTGGTGTGTTGCTTCCTTGTTTGGTAGAGTGGAGTACCAGACCCGCCAGGGGTAGGCAAACCATTCCCCCTACGGTAAGTGAGGAGCCAGCCATTTGACGAGCGGGTGTCCACGTGTACGGGTGCGAGCGCTATCCCCCCACACGGGGTTAGGCCACGGCCTTAGGTGGACGTCTGCCGACCAGCCCCGGCTGATCCAGAACTTCTGATGTGGAGAGCGGTTTTGACAGATCCTCCCTGGTTCTAGCGGGTCAAGCCTCTGATGGGGGGTGGGGGTTATTTGTAACCCATCCCAGAACTCTCTGGGGGAGACTCAGACGGCCAGTCTGTCTACTCAGTTGTCCTATACTGGTGTCTGTGGTTTGGGAGGAAGGGAGTGCCCTGCTTTGTTGGCCTCCTCTTCAAACCTACCTGGGCCCACGAATCACTCTTCTTGGTTACATCACGAAACGTAGGTTGAGCGAGGCTAGGGGGGAGGGAATTCGACGAGGTCTTTCCCTTGTCCCCCCACCAGCGGCCCACGAAAATCAAAACGGCGTGAAGAGAGGGAACGCCGAAAGCACCTGGAGTCGGCCGTCCGCACCTCCGGAGGAGGTGGACGGGGTACGGTGCGGGCATGACCGGATGGGACAGCTTTGCATCAAGGTGAGAGGTCGGCGTCCGAAGGCCAGAGGGCGGTGCGCGAGCACGTTTACACTGGCCGCGGAAGCTGTCCTGGGTAGCCCTGTATGGCGTCTGGACCTGACGGCGCACGCACTTACAACCCGCTGCTTCCTAGCCCCCGGAAGGGGAGGCGGATGTCACTCGTGGTTCATCCCAGACCACGGTGCAAACTACCTGGTTGATCCTGCCAGTAACATATGCTTGTCTCAAAGATTAAGCCATGCAGGTCTAAGTGCACACGGCCGGTACAGTGAAACTGCGAATGGCTCATTAAATCAGTTATGGTTCCTTTGATCGCTCCACACGTTACTCGGATAACTGTGGTAATTCTAGAGCTAATACATGCAAACGAGCGCTGACCCTTCGGGGGATGCGTGCATTTATCAGACCCAAAACCCATCCGGGGGGCTCGGGCCCCCCGGCCGCTTTGGTGACTCTAGATAACCTCGGGCCGATCGCGCGCCCTCCGCGGCGGCGACGTCTCATTCGAATGTCTGCCCTATCAACTTTCGATGGTACCATAGTCGGCTACCATGGTGACCACGGGTAACGGGGAATCAGGGTTCGATTCCGGAGAGGGAGCCTGAGAAACGGCTACCACATCCAAGGAAGGCAGCAGGCGCGCAAATTACCCATTCCCGACACGGGGAGGTAGTGACGAAAAATAACGATACAGGTCTCTTTCGAGGCCCTGTAATCGGAATGAGCGTATCCTAAACCCATGGGTGAGGACCCATTGGAGGGCAAGTCTGGTGCCAGCAGCCGCGGTAATTCCAGCTCCAATAGCGTATATTAAAGTTGCTGCAGTTAAAAAGCTCGTAGTTGGATGTCGGGAGTGGGCTGGCGGTCCGCCGCGAGGCGTGCCACCGCCTGTCTCAGACCCTGTCTCCCGGTGCCCCCCGGATGCCCTTGGCTGGGTGTCCGGACGGGGCTCGGAGCGTTTACTTTGAAAAAATTAGAGTGTTCAAAGCGGGCCCGCTTCTCGCCTGAATACCTGAGCTAGGAATAATGGAATAGGACTCCGGTTCTATTTTGTGGGTTTCCTGAACCAGGGCCATGATTAAGAGGGACGGCCGGGGGCATTCGTATTGCGCCGCTAGAGGTGAAATTCTTGGACCGGCGCAAGACGGACGAAAGCGAAAGCATTTGCCAAGAATGTTTTCATTAATCAAGAACGAAAGTCGGAGGTTCGAAGACGATCAGATACCGTCGTAGTTCCGACCGTAAACTATGCCGACCCGCGATCCGGCGGCGTTATTCCCATGACCCGCCGGGCAGCGTGAGGGAAACCACGAGTCTGTGGGTTCCGGGGGGAGTATGGTTGCAAAGCTGAAACTTAAAGGAATTGACGGAAGGGCACCACCAGGAGTGGAGCCTGCGGCTTAATTTGACTCAACACGGGAAACCTCACCCGGCCCGGACACGGAAAGGATTGACAGATTGATAGCTCTTTCTCGATTCTGTGGGTGGTGGTGCATGGCCGTTCTTAGTTGGTGGAGCGATTTGTCTGGTTAATTCCGATAACGAACGAGACTCCGGCATGCTAAATAGTTACGCGGCCCTCCGCGGTCGGCGTCAAACTTCTTAGAGGGACAAGTGGCGTTCAGCCACGCGAGATGGAGCAATAACAGGTCTGTGATGCCCTTAGATGTCCGGGGCTGCACGCGCGCCACAATGGTTGGATCAGCGTGTGCCTACCCTACACCGAGAGGTGCGGGTAATCCGCTGAACCCCATTCGTGATGGGGACTGGGGATTGCAATTATTCCCCATGAACGAGGAATTCCCAGTAAGCGCGGGTCATAAGCTCGCGTTGATTAAGTCCCTGCCCTTTGTACACACCGCCCGTCGCTACTACCGATCGGATGGTTTAGTGAGGTCCTCGGATCGGCCCCGCCGGGGCTCCTCGCGGGCCTTGGCGGAGCGCCGAGAAGTCGATCAAACTTGACTATCTAGAGGAAGTAAAAGTCGTAACAAGGTTTTCGTAGGTGAACCTGCGAAAGGATCATTAACGGGTAACGCTGTCCGGCGTGCCTCCTCTCCCGACCCCCTCGACTTCGCCGTCCCCCCGCGTCGGGGCCCAGGGTCGAAAGGGTCTTCGGGGTTGCTGTTACACGTGGTCGCTTGCAGGTCAGGCTGGACAGAAGGCATAAAGGAGGAGCCTAGTCCCTCCCACCCCTTCCTCGTCCTCCGCCTCTTCCTCCGCGTCGTCCTTCAGCACCCCCCCCCCGCAGGCCCCGGTATTCTCTGGGTTCCAGCGCGAGAGACGCGTCGTTCAAAAAACTCGGCGTCCCCGCTCGTCGGGCGAAGGCCGGTTTCCCCTCACCTTGCCGGCAGGAGAAGCGCCTGCGAGTCGAGCGGGTCGTACGGGTCCGTCCCGCGCCCTCCCTCTCGCTCGCACGGCCGCTGCCTCCGTCCACCGCGAGGGGTTTTCCTATTTTGTTGTCCTTGTCATTCATCCCCGTCCCCTTGCTCGCTGACGAGCGGACTTTCCGGGGGGGGTTGCGAGCGCTGCTCCTCGTGGGGCAGGCCATGGCCCTTCCTGTGTTCGTCCGCCCACCGGCGTCCTGGGGCGTGGTGGTGGTGGGTGGCGCAGCCGGTTCCCCTGCTTCTCTCTCTCAGAAAGGAGTCTCAGGGGGACCCCCGGCAGGTACCTAGGGCTTGGCCCACGCTACGTGAGTTCCACCCCTTTCGAGGGGTCGGACGGGGCGGGCGCGGAGGGCCGCGGTTCAAAGACTGACTCGTCTGCCACGTGGGGCGTGTGGGCAAAGCGCAACCCCGCGCCCGTTTCAACACTCGCAGACGGGGGCGCCTGACCGGTTGGTGAAACCTTTTAAACCTGTCTTTGTAGTCGTGGTGAAAGACCTAAACTGAGCCTGAAATAAAAGAGTACAACTCTTAGCGGTGGATCACTTGGCTCGTGCGTCGATGAAGAACGCAGCCAGCTGCGAGAACTAATGTGAATTGCAGGACACATTGATCATCGACATTTCGAACGCACATTGCGGCCCCGGGTCCATCCCGGGGCTACGCCTGTCTGAGGGTCGCTATTCCT
>NW_027658390.1:248490-255990 GCF_041902795.1 Electrophorus electricus | reverse complement strand
TGAATGAAGTGTGCCCAGGCCCACAGCTACTTTGCTGGGCATGACTGTGTTTGACCTCTTGGGCCTGAAAGTCTATTTCTAGGCTTATATAAAGGGTCAAACTTCTTGAAGTGTGCCCAGGCCCAGAGCTACTTTGCTGGGCATGACTGTGTTTGACCTCTGGGGCCTGGAAGTCTGGTAGTAGTAGTATGATTTAAAGACACAAAGTGATTGAAGTGTGCCCAGGCCCAGAGCTACTTTGCTGGGCATGAATGTGTTTGAACTCTTGGGCCTGGAAGTCTGGTAGTAGTAGTATGATTTAAAGGTACAAAGTGAATGAAGTGTGCCCAGGCCCAGAGCTACTTTGCTGTGCATGACTGTGTTTGACCTCTTGGCTCTGGAAGTCTATTTCTAGGCTTATATAAAGGGTCAAACTTCTTGAAGTGTGCCCAGGCCCAGAGCTACTTTGCTGGGCATGACTGTGTTTGACCTCTGGGGCCTGGAAGTCTGGTAGTAGTAGTATGATTTAAAGGCACAAAGTGATTGAAGTGTGCCCAGGCCCAGAGCTACTTTGCTGGGCATGATTCTGTGACCTCTTGGGTCTGGAAATGTGGTACTTTGAAGGATTAAAAGAGTGAAACGGTCTGAAGTGTGCGCAGGTGTAAAGCAACCTTGCTAGGCATGAAGGTGTGACCTCCAGGGCCTGGAAGTCTGGTGGTAGTAGTAGTATGATTTAAAGGCACAAAGTGATTGAAGTGTGCCCAGGCCCAGAGCTACTTTGCTGGGCATGACTGTGTTTGACCTCTTGGGCCTGGAAGTCTGGTGGTAGTAGTAGTATGATTTAAAGGCACAAAGTGATTGAAGTGTGCCCAGGCCCAGAGCTACTTTGCTGGGCATGACTGTGTTTGACCTCTTGGCTCTGGAAGTCTATTTCTAGGCTTATATAAAGGGTCAAACTTCTTGAAGTGTGCCCAGGCCCAGAGCTACTTTGCTGGGCATGACTGTGTTTGACCTCTGGGGCCTGGAAGTCTGGTAGTAGTAGTATGATTTAAAGGCACAAAGTGATTGAAGTGTGCCCAGGCCCAGAGCTACTTTGCTGGGCATGAATGTGTTTGAACTCTTGGGCCTGGAAGTCTATTTCTAGGCTTATATAAAGGGTCAAACTTCTTGAAGTGTGCCCAGGCCCAGAGCTACTTTGCTGGGCATGACTGTGTTTGACCTCTTGGGCCTGGAAGTCTGGTAGTAGTAGTAGTAGTAGTAGTAGTAGTAGTAGTAGTAGTAGTAGTATGATTTAAAGGTACAAAGTGAATGAAGTGTGCCCAGGCCCACAGCTACTTTGCTGGGCATGACTGTGTTTGACCTCTTGGGCCTGAAAGTCTATTTCTAGGCTTATATAAAGGGTCAAACTTCTTGAAGTGTGCCCAGGCCCAGAGCTACTTTGCTGGGCATGACTGTGTTTGACCTCTGGGGCCTGGAAGTCTGGTAGTAGTAGTATGATTTAAAGACACAAAGTGATTGAAGTGTGCCCAGGCCCAGAGCTACTTTGCTGGGCATGAATGTGTTTGAACTCTTGGGCCTGGAAGTCTGGTAGTAGTAGTATGATTTAAAGGTACAAAGTGAATGAAGTGTGCCCAGGCCCAGAGCTACTTTGCTGTGCATGACTGTGTTTGACCTCTTGGCTCTGGAAGTCTATTTCTAGGCTTATATAAAGGGTCAAACTTCTTGAAGTGTGCCCAGGCCCAGAGCTACTTTGCTGGGCATGACTGTGTTTGACCTCTGGGGCCTGGAAGTCTGGTAGTAGTAGTATGATTTAAAGGCACAAAGTGATTGAAGTGTGCCCAGGCCCAGAGCTACTTTGCTGGGCATGATTCTGTGACCTCTTGGGTCTGGAAATGTGGTACTTTGAAGGATTAAAAGAGTGAAACGGTCTGAAGTGTGCGCAGGTGTAAAGCAACCTTGCTAGGCATGAAGGTGTGACCTCCAGGGCCTGGAAGTCTGGTGGTAGTAGTAGTATGATTTAAAGGCACAAAGTGATTGAAGTGTGCCCAGGCCCAGAGCTACTTTGCTGGGCATGACTGTGTTTGACCTCTTGGGCCTGGAAGTCTGGTGGTAGTAGTAGTATGATTTAAAGGCACAAAGTGATTGAAGTGTGCCCAGGCCCAGAGCTACTTTGCTGGGCATGAATGTGTTTGAACTCTTGGGCCTGGAAGTCTATTTCTAGGCTTATATAAAGGGTCAAACATCTTGAAGTGTGCCCAGGCCCAGAGCTACTTTGCTGTGCATGACTGTGGTTGACCTCTTGGCCCTGGAAGTCTGGTGGTAGTAGTAGTATGATTTAAAGGCACAAAGTGAATGAAGTGTGCCCAGGCCCAGAGCTACTTTGCTGGGCATGAATGTGTTTGAACTCTTGGGCCTGGAAGTCTGGTAGTAGTAGTAGTAGTAGTAGTAGTAGTAGTAGTATGATTTAAAGGCACAAAGTGCTTGAAGTGTGCCCAGGCCCAGAGCTACTTTGCTGTGCATGACTGTGTTTGACCTCTTGGCTCTGGAAGTCTATTTCTAGGCTTATATAAAGGGTCAAACTTCTTGAAGTGTGCCCAGGCCCAGAGCTACTTTGCTGTGTATGACTGTGTGACCTCTTGGCCCTGGAATTCTGGTGGTAGTAGTAGTATGATTTAAAGGCACAAAGTGAATGAAGTGTGCCCAGGCCCAGAGCTACTTTGCTGGGCATGACTGTGTTTGACCTCTTGGGCCTGGAAGTCTGGTAGTAGTAGTATGATTTAAAGGCACAAAGTGATTGAAGTGTGCCCAGGCCCAGAGCTACTTTGCTGGGCATGAATGTGTTTGAACTCTTGGGCCTGGAAGTCTATTTCTAGGCTTATATAAAGGGACAAACTTCTTGAAGTGTGCCCAGGCCCAGAGCTACTTTGCTGTGTATGACTGTGTGACCTCTTGGCCCTGGAATTCTGGTGGTAGTAGTAGTAGTAGTAGTATGATTTAAAGGTACAAAGTGAATGAAGTGTGCCCAGGCCCAGAGCCAGGCCTGGGCAGCAGGGGGCGCTCCTGGCCATGCCCAGCGAGTTTCGTGCGAATCGGACCTGGTCCGGAAGAGATACGAAGGGAAAACTCATTACTCGTCGGGGTGGCACATCCAGGCTCTCGACCCTCCCAAAGCGTCCGACCAGGGTGCACCCTGCCGGGCATGGTTAGCCGCCAGCCCCCTTCCTGGAGGTCTGGTTGGCACGGGGTTTTGATTTTTCGGTTTCATATCTCTGGGCTCCTTGGGAGCAGAAAGTCGGTTGAGGGCCCTTTGGAAAGAGCCGGGGCTGCCGTTTAACGCTGTCCAAGCGGCAGGCGAAGCGCACCCACCGTTTTTACGCTATGATTTTTTAAAACCGCCGGGGCGGCAAACACAGGGCCGGTCGGGTTTGAAGACGAATATCTCTTCGGCCCTTGGGAGGAGAGAAGCAGCGCGGGTCACCTTTGAACGCGCTCGCTGCCAGGAACGTCTGGCGTAAAAGTTTCGTGGGAATCGGACGTTCCTAGGCTGAGAAGCGAGCGCCCGCCCTCGGGCGGTCGGGGGCCCCTTTCTCATTCCCCGTCTGGGCTAAAAATACGAGGTCGGACCCGATGGACTCGGGAGACTGGAGAGTACCAGGGAGACCCTGGAAGCAGGCGACCCGACCCACGCTTCGCTGTCTCCTCGGCCCTCGGGAGTAGAAGCGCGGGGACGGTGGCGTGGGCAGCAGGGGGCGCTCCTGGCCATGCCCAGCGAGTTTCGTGCGAATCGGACCTGGTCCGGAAGAGATACGAAGGGAAAACTCATTACTCGTCGGGGTGGCACATCCAGGCTCTCGACCCTCCCAAAGTGTCCGACCAGGGTGCACCCTGCCGGGCTAAGAGAACAGCCAGGTGAACCCTGGAGGTTCCGAACTCCAGACCCCTGGACCCGACGGCTCAGTCCGCCTCAGGTGCACTACAGAGGTCCTCGGGCTGTCCCTGAGTGCATTAAAACGGAAATCAGAATTACTCCCCCGGGTGGCACTTCCAGGCTCTCGACCCTCCCAAAGTGTCCGACCAGGGTGCACCCTGCTGGGCATGGTTAGCCGCCAGCCCCCTTCCTGGAGGTCTGGTTGGCACGGGGTTTTGCAAATAGGTCCCGTCGGGTATATGGGAGAGCAAAGAGAATCAATGGGGTCCAAGCACTAAATTCATCCAGTGGCGTTCTCTGGAAGCCCAAGGGGAGTCCGAGGGGTGTTCGGCCGGCAAGGGGAGCTCTCCCTCGGACACATGATCAAACGCCTGTCCCCTACCGGAAAGTGGTGTGCTCTGGATGCCCCCCCCCCCCCCCCATCCCCCGAGGGGGGTGCTTATCCCGCGAGGGGAGCCCTCCTCGGGTTAAGTGAACCATCATGCCGATTCCCCTATGGAAGTGGGCACATCCAGGCACACAGTCTGCTTTGCTCTCCCCGACCCGAGTGCGTCTGTTGGGCTGAGTGTACGCCCAGGCAACTGGATCCAATGGCTCAGTCCGCCGCAGCGTGCTTCGACGATGGGTCGTACAGCCATGCCACCAGGGTGGGCGTGTTTGTAAATGTACCAGTGGATTCTCGTCGGCCTGCCACATCCATGGTATCGACCCACCAGGCCTGTCCGACCAGGGGTTGACCCTGGACGGGCACGGTCTGTGGTTTGGCCCTTGTCCTAGATGAAATCGGGCACGGGGTTTTCTGGCCAGGTACCATCGGGTTACTGGGAGAGCGGCTTCGGTCTCCAGGTGAGACCAATGGTGAAGCAGCACGAGGCAATGGAGAGCATGCAAAGCGATGGGGAAGCCATGCACGGCAATGGCCACGAAAAAAAAAAAAAAATCACTACGGAAGGAACGTGAAGAACAAGGAGGAGTGTAGTGACACTGCCCAAAGCTGCCCGGTGTTGCAGGGGTCTATTGGTGTGTTGCTTCCTTGTTTGGTAGAGTGGAGTACCAGACCCGCCAGGGGTAGGCAAACCATTCCCCCTACGGTAAGTGAGGAGCCAGCCATTTGACGAGCGGGTGTCCACGTGTACGGGTGCGAGCGCTATCCCCCCACACGGGGTTAGGCCACGGCCTTAGGTGGACGTCTGCCGACCAGCCCCGGCTGATCCAGAACTTCTGATGTGGAGAGCGGTTTTGACAGATCCTCCCTGGTTCTAGCGGGTCAAGCCTCTGATGGGGGGTGGGGGTTATTTGTAACCCATCCCAGAACTCTCTGGGGGAGACTCAGACGGCCAGTCTGTCTACTCAGTTGTCCTATACTGGTGTCTGTGGTTTGGGAGGAAGGGAGTGCCCTGCTTTGTTGGCCTCCTCTTCAAACCTACCTGGGCCCACGAATCACTCTTCTTGGTTACATCACGAAACGTAGGTTGAGCGAGGCTAGGGGGGAGGGAATTCGACGAGGTCTTTCCCTTGTCCCCCCACCAGCGGCCCACGAAAATCAAAACGGCGTGAAGAGAGGGAACGCCGAAAGCACCTGGAGTCGGCCGTCCGCACCTCCGGAGGAGGTGGACGGGGTACGGTGCGGGCATGACCGGATGGGACAGCTTTGCATCAAGGTGAGAGGTCGGCGTCCGAAGGCCAGAGGGCGGTGCGCGAGCACGTTTACACTGGCCGCGGAAGCTGTCCTGGGTAGCCCTGTATGGCGTCTGGACCTGACGGCGCACGCACTTACAACCCGCTGCTTCCTAGCCCCCGGAAGGGGAGGCGGATGTCACTCGTGGTTCATCCCAGACCACGGTGCAAACTACCTGGTTGATCCTGCCAGTAACATATGCTTGTCTCAAAGATTAAGCCATGCAGGTCTAAGTGCACACGGCCGGTACAGTGAAACTGCGAATGGCTCATTAAATCAGTTATGGTTCCTTTGATCGCTCCACACGTTACTCGGATAACTGTGGTAATTCTAGAGCTAATACATGCAAACGAGCGCTGACCCTTCGGGGGATGCGTGCATTTATCAGACCCAAAACCCATCCGGGGGGCTCGGGCCCCCCGGCCGCTTTGGTGACTCTAGATAACCTCGGGCCGATCGCGCGCCCTCCGCGGCGGCGACGTCTCATTCGAATGTCTGCCCTATCAACTTTCGATGGTACCATAGTCGGCTACCATGGTGACCACGGGTAACGGGGAATCAGGGTTCGATTCCGGAGAGGGAGCCTGAGAAACGGCTACCACATCCAAGGAAGGCAGCAGGCGCGCAAATTACCCATTCCCGACACGGGGAGGTAGTGACGAAAAATAACGATACAGGTCTCTTTCGAGGCCCTGTAATCGGAATGAGCGTATCCTAAACCCATGGGTGAGGACCCATTGGAGGGCAAGTCTGGTGCCAGCAGCCGCGGTAATTCCAGCTCCAATAGCGTATATTAAAGTTGCTGCAGTTAAAAAGCTCGTAGTTGGATGTCGGGAGTGGGCTGGCGGTCCGCCGCGAGGCGTGCCACCGCCTGTCTCAGACCCTGTCTCCCGGTGCCCCCCGGATGCCCTTGGCTGGGTGTCCGGACGGGGCTCGGAGCGTTTACTTTGAAAAAATTAGAGTGTTCAAAGCGGGCCCGCTTCTCGCCTGAATACCTGAGCTAGGAATAATGGAATAGGACTCCGGTTCTATTTTGTGGGTTTCCTGAACCAGGGCCATGATTAAGAGGGACGGCCGGGGGCATTCGTATTGCGCCGCTAGAGGTGAAATTCTTGGACCGGCGCAAGACGGACGAAAGCGAAAGCATTTGCCAAGAATGTTTTCATTAATCAAGAACGAAAGTCGGAGGTTCGAAGACGATCAGATACCGTCGTAGTTCCGACCGTAAACTATGCCGACCCGCGATCCGGCGGCGTTATTCCCATGACCCGCCGGGCAGCGTGAGGGAAACCACGAGTCTGTGGGTTCCGGGGGGAGTATGGTTGCAAAGCTGAAACTTAAAGGAATTGACGGAAGGGCACCACCAGGAGTGGAGCCTGCGGCTTAATTTGACTCAACACGGGAAACCTCACCCGGCCCGGACACGGAAAGGATTGACAGATTGATAGCTCTTTCTCGATTCTGTGGGTGGTGGTGCATGGCCGTTCTTAGTTGGTGGAGCGATTTGTCTGGTTAATTCCGATAACGAACGAGACTCCGGCATGCTAAATAGTTACGCGGCCCTCCGCGGTCGGCGTCAAACTTCTTAGAGGGACAAGTGGCGTTCAGCCACGCGAGATGGAGCAATAACAGGTCTGTGATGCCCTTAGATGTCCGGGGCTGCACGCGCGCCACAATGGTTGGATCAGCGTGTGCCTACCCTACACCGAGAGGTGCGGGTAATCCGCTGAACCCCATTCGTGATGGGGACTGGGGATTGCAATTATTCCCCATGAACGAGGAATTCCCAGTAAGCGCGGGTCATAAGCTCGCGTTGATTAAGTCCCTGCCCTTTGTACACACCGCCCGTCGCTACTACCGATCGGATGGTTTAGTGAGGTCCTCGGATCGGCCCCGCCGGGGCTCCTCGCGGGCC
>NW_027658390.1:230990-240990 GCF_041902795.1 Electrophorus electricus | reverse complement strand
AAGTGTGCCCAGGCCCAGAGCTACTTTGCTGGGCATGACTGTGTTTGACCTCTTGGGCCTGGAAGTCTGGTGGTAGTAGTAGTATGATTTAAAGGCACAAAGTGATTGAAGTGTGCCCAGGCCCAGAGCTACTTTGCTGGGCATGAATGTGTTTGAACTCTTGGGCCTGGAAGTCTGGTAGTAGTAGTAGTAGTAGTAGTAGTAGTAGTAGTAGTAGTAGTAGTATGATTTAAAGGTACAAAGTGAATGAAGTGTGCCCAGGCCCAGAGCTACTTTGCTGGGCATGACTGTGTTTGACCTCTTGGCTCTGGAAGTCTATTTCTAGGCTTATATAAAGGGTCAAACTTCTTGAAGTGTGCCCAGGCCCAGAGCTACTTTGCTGGGCATGACTGTGTTTGACCTCTGGGGCCTGGAAGTCTGGTAGTAGTAGTATGATTTAAAGGCACAAAGTGATTGAAGTGTGCCCAGGCCCAGAGCTACTTTGCTGGGCATGACTGTGTTTGACCTCTTGGGCCTGGAAGTCTGGTAGTAGTAGTAGTAGTAGTAGTAGTAGTAGTAGTAGTAGTATGATTTAAAGGTACAAAGTGAATGAAGTGTGCCCAGGCCCAGAGCTACTTTGCTGGGCATGACTGTGTTTGACGTCTTGGGCCTGGAAGTCTGGTAGTAGTAGTATGATTTAAAGGTACAAAGTGAATGAAGTGTGCCCAGGCCCAGAGCTACTTTGCTGGGCATGACTGTGTTTGACCTCTTGGCTCTGGAAGTCTATTTCTAGGCTTATATAAAGGGTCAAACTTCTTGAAGTGTGCCCAGGCCCAGAGCTACTTTGCTGGGCATGACTGTGTTTGACCTCTGGGGCCTGGAAGTCTGGTAGTAGTAGTATGATTTAAAGGCACAAAGTGATTGAAGTGTGCCCAGGCCCAGAGCTACTTTGCTGGGCATGAATGTGTTTGAACTCTTGGGCCTGGAAGTCTATTTCTAGGCTTATATAAAGGGTCAAACTTCTTGAAGTGTGCCCAGGCCCAGAGCTACTTTGCTGGGCATGACTGTGTTTGACCTCTTGGGCCTGGAAGTCTGGTAGTAGTAGTAGTAGTAGTAGTAGTAGTAGTAGTAGTAGTAGTAGTATGATTTAAAGGTACAAAGTGAATGAAGTGTGCCCAGGCCCACAGCTACTTTGCTGGGCATGACTGTGTTTGACCTCTTGGGCCTGAAAGTCTATTTCTAGGCTTATATAAAGGGTCAAACTTCTTGAAGTGTGCCCAGGCCCAGAGCTACTTTGCTGGGCATGACTGTGTTTGACCTCTGGGGCCTGGAAGTCTGGTAGTAGTAGTATGATTTAAAGACACAAAGTGATTGAAGTGTGCCCAGGCCCAGAGCTACTTTGCTGGGCATGAATGTGTTTGAACTCTTGGGCCTGGAAGTCTGGTAGTAGTAGTATGATTTAAAGGTACAAAGTGAATGAAGTGTGCCCAGGCCCAGAGCTACTTTGCTGGGCATGACTGTGTTTGACCTCTTGGCTCTGGAAGTCTATTTCTAGGCTTATATAAAGGGTCAAACTTCTTGAAGTGTGCCCAGGCCCAGAGCTACTTTGCTGGGCATGACTGTGTTTGACCTCTGGGGCCTGGAAGTCTGGTAGTAGTAGTATGATTTAAAGGCACAAAGTGATTGAAGTGTGCCCAGGCCCAGAGCTACTTTGCTGGGCATGATTCTGTGACCTCTTGGGTCTGGAAATGTGGTACTTTGAAGGATTAAAAGAGTGAAACGGTCTGAAGTGTGCGCAGGTGTAAAGCAACCTTGCTAGGCATGAAGGTGTGACCTCCAGGGCCTGGAAGTCTGGTGGTAGTAGTAGTATGATTTAAAGGCACAAAGTGATTGAAGTGTGCCCAGGCCCAGAGCTACTTTGCTGGGCATGACTGTGTTTGACCTCTTGGGCCTGGAAGTCTGGTGGTAGTAGTAGTATGATTTAAAGGCACAAAGTGATTGAAGTGTGCCCAGGCCCAGAGCTACTTTGCTGGGCATGAATGTGTTTGAACTCTTGGGCCTGGAAGTCTGGTAGTAGTAGTAGTAGTAGTAGTAGTAGTAGTAGTAGTAGTAGTAGTATGATTTAAAGGTACAAAGTGAATGAAGTGTGCCCAGGCCCAGAGCTACTTTGCTGGGCATGACTGTGTTTGACCTCTTGGCTCTGGAAGTCTATTTCTAGGCTTATATAAAGGGTCAAACTTCTTGAAGTGTGCCCAGGCCCAGAGCTACTTTGCTGAGCATGACTGTGTTTGACCTCTGGGGCCTGGAAGTCTGGTAGTAGTAGTATGATTTAAAGGCACAAAGTGATTGAAGTGTGCCCAGGCCCAGAGCTACTTTGCTGGGCATGACTGTGTTTGACCTCTTGGGCCTGGAAGTCTGGTAGTAGTAGTAGTAGTAGTAGTAGTAGTAGTAGTAGTAGTATGATTTAAAGGTACAAAGTGAATGAAGTGTGCCCAGGCCCAGAGCTACTTTGCTGGGCATGACTGTGTTTGACGTCTTGGGCCTGGAAGTCTGGTAGTAGTAGTATGATTTAAAGGTACAAAGTGAATGAAGTGTGCCCAGGCCCAGAGCTACTTTGCTGGGCATGACTGTGTTTGACCTCTTGGCTCTGGAAGTCTATTTCTAGGCTTATATAAAGGGTCAAACATCTTGAAGTGTGCCCAGGCCCAGAGCTACTTTGCTGGGCATGAATGTGTTTGAACTCTTGGGCCTGGAAGTCTGGTGGTAGTAGTAGTATGATTTAAAGGCACAAAGTGATTGAAGTGTGCCCAGGCCCAGAGCTACTTTGCTGTGCATGACTGTGGTTGACCTCTTGGCCCTGGAAGTCTATTTCTAGGCTTATATAAAGGGTCAAACTTCTTGAAGTGTGCCCAGGCCCAGAGCTACTTTGCTGTGTATGACTGTGTGACCTCTTGGCCCTGGAATTCTGGTGGTAGTAGTAGTATGATTTAAAGGCACAAAGTGAATGAAGTGTGCCCAGGCCCAGAGCTACTTTGCTGGGCATGACTGTGTTTGACCTCTTGGGCCTGGAAGTCTGGTAGTAGTAGTATGATTTAAAGGCACAAAGTGATTGAAGTGTGCCCAGGCCCAGAGCTACTTTGCTGGGCATGAATGTGTTTGACCTCTTGGGCCTGGAAGTCTGGTGGTAGTAGTAGTATGATTTAAAGGTACAAAGTGAATGAAGTGTGCCCAGGCCCAGAGCTACTTTGCTGGGCATGACTGTGTTTGACCTCTTGGGCCTGGAAGTCTGGTGGTAGTAGTAGTATGATTTAAAGGTACAAAGTGAATGAAGTGTGCCCAGGCCCAGAGCCAGGCCTGGGCAGCAGGGGGCGCTCCTGGCCATGCCCAGCGAGTTTCGTGCGAATCGGACCTGGTCCGGAAGAGATACGAAGGGAAAACTCATTACTCGTCGGGGTGGCACATCCAGGCTCTCGACCCTCCCAAAGCGTCCGACCAGGGTGCACCCTGCCGGGCATGGTTAGCCGCCAGCCCCCTTCCTGGAGGTCTGGTTGGCACGGGGTTTTGATTTTTCGGTTTCATATCTCTGGGCTCCTTGGGAGCAGAAAGTCGGTTGAGGGCCCTTTGGAAAGAGCCGGGGCTGCCGTTTAACGCTGTCCAAGCGGCAGGCGAAGCGCACCCACCGTTTTTACGCTATGATTTTTTAAAACCGCCGGGGCGGCAAACACAGGGCCGGTCGGGTTTGAAGACGAATATCTCTTCGGCCCTTGGGAGGAGAGAAGCAGCGCGGGTCACCTTTGAACGCGCTCGCTGCCAGGAACGTCTGGCGTAAAAGTTTCGTGGGAATCGGACGTTCCTAGGCTGAGAAGCGAGCGCCCGCCCTCGGGCGGTCGGGGGCCCCTTTCTCATTCCCCGTCTGGGCTAAAAATACGAGGTCAGACCCGATGGACTCGGGAGACTGGAGAGTACCAGGGAGACCCTGGAAGCAGGCGACCCGACCCACGCTTCGCTGTCTCCTCGGCCCTCGGGAGTAGAAGCGCGGGGACGGTGGCGTGGGCAGCAGGGGGCGCTCCTGGCCATGCCCAGCGAGTTTCGTGCGAATCGGACCTGGTCCGGAAGAGATACGAAGGGAAAACTCATTACTCGTCGGGGTGGCACATCCAGGCTCTCGACCCTCCCAAAGCGTCCGACCAGGGTGCACCCTGCCGGGCATGGTTAGCCGCCAGCCCCCTTCCTGGAGGTCTGGTTGGCACGGGGTTTTGATTTTTCGGTTTCATATCTCTGGGCTCCTTGGGAGCAGAAAGTCGGTTGAGGGCCCTTTGGAAAGAGCCGGGGCTGCCGTTTAACGCTGTCCAAGCGGCAGGCGAAGCGCACCCACCGTTTTTACGCTATGATTTTTTAAAACCGCCGGGGCGGCAAACACAGGGCCGGTCGGGTTTGAAGACGAATATCTCTTCGGCCCTTGGGAGGAGAGAAGCAGCGCGGGTCACCTTTGAACGCGCTCGCTGCCAGGAACGTCTGGCGTAAAAGTTTCGTGGGAATCGGACGTTCCTAGGCTGAGAAGCGAGCGCCCGCCCTCGGGCGGTCGGGGGCCCCTTTCTCATTCCCCGTCTGGGCTAAAAATACGAGGTCGGACCCGATGGACTCGGGAGACTGGAGAGTACCAGGGAGACCCTGGAAGCAGGCGACCCGACCCACGCTTCGCTGTCTCCTCGGCCCTCGGGAGTAGAAGCGCGGGGACGGTGGCGTGGGCAGCAGGGGGCGCTCCTGGCCATGCCCAGCGAGTTTCGTGCGAATCGGACCTGGTCCGGAAGAGATACGAAGGGAAAACTCATTACTCGTCGGGGTGGCACATCCAGGCTCTCGACCCTCCCGAAGTGTCCGACCAGGGTGCACCCTGCTGGGCTAAGAGAACAGCCAGGTGAACCCTGGAGGTTCCGAACTCCAGACCCCTGGACCCGACGGCTCAGTCCGCCTCAGGTGCACTACAGAGGTCCTCGGGCTGTCCCTGAGTGCATTAAAACGGAAATCAGAATTACTCCCCCGGGTGGCACTTCCAGGCTCTCGACCCTCCCAAAGTGTCCGACCAGGGTGCACCCTGCTGGGCATGGTTAGCCGCCAGCCCCCTTCCTGGAGGTCTGGTTGGCACGGGGTTTTGCAAATAGGTCCCGTCGGGTATATGGGAGAGCAAAGAGAATCAATGGGGTCCAAGCACTAAATTCATCCAGTGGCGTTCTCTGGAAGCCCAAGGGGAGTCCGAGGGGTGTTCGGCCGGCAAGGGGAGCTCTCCCTCGGACACATGATCAAACGCCTGTCCCCTACCGGAAAGTGGTGTGCTCTGGATGCCCCCCCCCCCCATCCCCCGAGGGGGGTGCTTATCCCGCGAGGGGAGCCCTCCTCGGGTTAAGTGAACCATCATGCCGATTCCCCTATGGAAGTGGGCACATCCAGGCACACAGTCTGCTTTGCTCTCCCCGACCCGAGTGCGTCTGTTGGGCTGAGTGTACGCCCAGGCAACTGGATCCAATGGCTCAGTCCGCCGCAGCGTGCTTCGACGATGGGTCGTACAGCCATGCCACCAGGGTGGGCGTGTTTGTAAATGTACCAGTGGATTCTCGTCGGCCTGCCACATCCATGGTATCGACCCACCAGGCCTGTCCGACCAGGGGTTGACCCTGGACGGGCACGGTCTGTGGTTTGGCCCTTGTCCTAGATGAAATCGGGCACGGGGTTTTCTGGCCAGGTACCATCGGGTTACTGGGAGAGCGGCTTCGGTCTCCAGGTGAGACCAATGGTGAAGCAGCACGAGGCAATGGAGAGCATGCAAAGCGATGGGGAAGCCATGCACGGCAATGGCCACGAAAAAAAAAAAAAAATCACCACGGAAGGAACGTGAAGAACAAGGAGGAGTGTAGTGACACTGCCCAAAGCTGCCCGGTGTTGCAGGGGTCTATTGGTGTGTTGCTTCCTTGTTTGGTAGAGTGGAGTACCAGACCCGCCAGGGGTAGGCAAACCATTCCCCCTACGGTAAGTGAGGAGCCAGCCATTTGACGAGCGGGTGTCCACGTGTACGGGTGCGAGCGCTATCCCCCCACACGGGGTTAGGCCACGGCCTTAGGTGGACGTCTGCCGACCAGCCCCGGCTGATCCAGAACTTCTGATGTGGAGAGCGGTTTTGACAGATCCTCCCTGGTTCTAGCGGGTCAAGCCTCTGATGGGGGGTGGGGGTTATTTGTAACCCATCCCAGAACTCTCTGGGGGAGACTCAGACGGCCAGTCTGTCTACTCAGTTGTCCTATACTGGTGTCTGTGGTTTGGGAGGAAGGGAGTGCCCTGCTTTGTTGGCCTCCTCTTCAAAACTACCTGGGCCCACGAATCACTCTTCTTGGTTACATCACGAAACGTAGGTTGAGCGAGGCTAGGGGGGAGGGAATTCGACGAGGTCTTTCCCTTGTCCCCCCACCAGCGGCCCACGAAAATCAAAACGGCGTGAAGAGAGGGAACGCCGAAAGCACCTGGAGTCGGCCGTCCGCACCTCCGGAGGAGGTGGACGGGGTACGGTGCGGGCATGACCGGATGGGACAGCTTTGCATCAAGGTGAGAGGTCGGCGTCCGAAGGCCAGAGGGCGGTGCGCGAGCACGTTTACACTGGCCGCGGAAGCTGTCCTGGGTAGCCCTGTATGGCGTCTGGACCTGACGGCGCACGCACTTACAACCCGCTGCTTCCTAGCCCCCGGAAGGGGAGGCGGATGTCACTCGTGGTTCATCCCAGACCACGGTGCAAACTACCTGGTTGATCCTGCCAGTAACATATGCTTGTCTCAAAGATTAAGCCATGCAGGTCTAAGTGCACACGGCCGGTACAGTGAAACTGCGAATGGCTCATTAAATCAGTTATGGTTCCTTTGATCGCTCCACACGTTACTCGGATAACTGTGGTAATTCTAGAGCTAATACATGCAAACGAGCGCTGACCCTTCGGGGGATGCGTGCATTTATCAGACCCAAAACCCATCCGGGGGGCTCGGGCCCCCCGGCCGCTTTGGTGACTCTAGATAACCTCGGGCCGATCGCGCGCCCTCCGCGGCGGCGACGTCTCATTCGAATGTCTGCCCTATCAACTTTCGATGGTACCATAGTCGGCTACCATGGTGACCACGGGTAACGGGGAATCAGGGTTCGATTCCGGAGAGGGAGCCTGAGAAACGGCTACCACATCCAAGGAAGGCAGCAGGCGCGCAAATTACCCATTCCCGACACGGGGAGGTAGTGACGAAAAATAACGATACAGGTCTCTTTCGAGGCCCTGTAATCGGAATGAGCGTATCCTAAACCCATGGGTGAGGACCCATTGGAGGGCAAGTCTGGTGCCAGCAGCCGCGGTAATTCCAGCTCCAATAGCGTATATTAAAGTTGCTGCAGTTAAAAAGCTCGTAGTTGGATGTCGGGAGTGGGCTGGCGGTCCGCCGCGAGGCGTGCCACCGCCTGTCTCAGACCCTGTCTCCCGGTGCCCCCCGGATGCCCTTGGCTGGGTGTCCGGACGGGGCTCGGAGCGTTTACTTTGAAAAAATTAGAGTGTTCAAAGCGGGCCCGCTTCTCGCCTGAATACCTGAGCTAGGAATAATGGAATAGGACTCCGGTTCTATTTTGTGGGTTTCCTGAACCAGGGCCATGATTAAGAGGGACGGCCGGGGGCATTCGTATTGCGCCGCTAGAGGTGAAATTCTTGGACCGGCGCAAGACGGACGAAAGCGAAAGCATTTGCCAAGAATGTTTTCATTAATCAAGAACGAAAGTCGGAGGTTCGAAGACGATCAGATACCGTCGTAGTTCCGACCGTAAACTATGCCGACCCGCGATCCGGCGGCGTTATTCCCATGACCCGCCGGGCAGCGTGAGGGAAACCACGAGTCTGTGGGTTCCGGGGGGAGTATGGTTGCAAAGCTGAAACTTAAAGGAATTGACGGAAGGGCACCACCAGGAGTGGAGCCTGCGGCTTAATTTGACTCAACACGGGAAACCTCACCCGGCCCGGACACGGAAAGGATTGACAGATTGATAGCTCTTTCTCGATTCTGTGGGTGGTGGTGCATGGCCGTTCTTAGTTGGTGGAGCGATTTGTCTGGTTAATTCCGATAACGAACGAGACTCCGGCATGCTAAATAGTTACGCGGCCCTCCGCGGTCGGCGTCAAACTTCTTAGAGGGACAAGTGGCGTTCAGCCACGCGAGATGGAGCAATAACAGGTCTGTGATGCCCTTAGATGTCCGGGGCTGCACGCGCGCCACAATGGTTGGATCAGCGTGTGCCTACCCTACACCGAGAGGTGCGGGTAATCCGCTGAACCCCATTCGTGATGGGGACTGGGGATTGCAATTATTCCCCATGAACGAGGAATTCCCAGTAAGCGCGGGTCATAAGCTCGCGTTGATTAAGTCCCTGCCCTTTGTACACACCGCCCGTCGCTACTACCGATCGGATGGTTTAGTGAGGTCCTCGGATCGGCCCCGCCGGGGCTCCTCGCGGGCCTTGGCGGAGCGCCGAGAAGTCGATCAAACTTGACTATCTAGAGGAAGTAAAAGTCGTAACAAGGTTTTCGTAGGTGAACCTGCGAAAGGATCATTAACGGGTAACGCTGTCCGGCGTGCCTCCTCTCCCGACCCCCTCGACTTCGCCGTCCCCCCGCGTCGGGGCCCAGGGTCGAAAGGGTCTTCGGGGTTGCTGTTACACGTGGTCGCTTGCAGGTCAGGCTGGACAGAAGGCATAAAGGAGGAGCCTAGTCCCTCCCACCCCTTCCTCGTCCTCCGCCTCTTCCTCCGCGTCGTCCTTCAGCACCCCCCCCCCGCAGGCCCCGGTATTCTCTGGGTTCCAGCGCGAGAGACGCGTCGTTCAAAAAACTCGGCGTCCCCGCTCGTCGGGCGAAGGCCGGTTTCCCCTCACCTTGCCGGCAGGAGAAGCGCCTGCGAGTCGAGCGGGTCGTACGGGTCCGTCCCGCGCCCTCCCTCTCGCTCGCACGGCCGCTGCCTCCGTCCACCGCGAGGGGTTTTCCTATTTTGTTGTCCTTGTCATTCATCCCCGTCCCCTTGCTCGCTGACGAGCGGACTTTCCGGGGGGGGTTGCGAGCGCTGCTCCTCGTGGGGCAGGCCATGGCCCTTCCTGTGTTCGTCCGCCCACCGGCGTCCTGGGGCGTGGTGGTGGTGGGTGGCGCAGCCGGTTCCCCTGCTTCTCTCTCTCAGAAAGGAGTCTCAGGGGGACCCCCGGCAGGTACCTAGGGCTTGGCCCACGCTACGTGAGTTCCACCCCTTTCGAGGGGTCGGACGGGGCGGGCGCGGAGGGCCGCGGTTCAAAGACTGACTCGTCTGCCACGTGGGGCGTGTGGGCAAAGCGCAACCCCGCGCCCGTTTCAACACTCGCAGACGGGGGCGCCTGACCGGTTGGTGAAACCTTTTAAACCTGTCTTTGTAGTCGTGGTGAAAGACCTAAACTGAGCCTGAAATAAAAGAGTACAACTCTTAGCGGTGGATCACTTGGCTCGTGCGTCGATGAAGAACGCAGCCAGCTGCGAGAACTAATGTGAATTGCAGGACACATTGATCATCGACATTTCGAACGCACATTGCGGCCCCGGGTCCATCCCGGGGCTACGCCTGTCTGAGGGTCGCTATTCCTATCTGTCGGACCTGCCTTCTCAGGCGGGACCGCGGTTGGAGGTTCGTAGGTGGGGGGGTGCCCCCTGGCCTCCGTCTTCCTAAAAGCAGACGGTTCCCGGTCGCTGTCTCGGTGAGATCCGGTCGGTGGGTTCGCTGCGGTTGAGTGCCCGTTCTCCGTGCACAAGCTTCTCCTCCCCCGCTTCGGTTCGTTTCGGTTCGTTTCGGCTCCGCTCCTGGCCTGGCCAGGAACGTGGTCCCCTGCGCCCGAGAAAGAAGCGAGCGTGGCTGCCGGTGGGTTCTCTCCGCTTTGGCTGCCCACGTTTTCGCTTCTTTTCTCACCCCCTGCGCAGGCGGATCACGGAAAGGTGTCTGTT
>NW_027658390.1:213490-223490 GCF_041902795.1 Electrophorus electricus | reverse complement strand
ACTGTGTTTGACCTCTTGGCTCTGGAAGTCTATTTCTAGGCTTATATAAAGGGTCAAACTTCTTGAAGTGGTGTGCCCAGGCCCAGAGCTACTTTGCTGGGCATGACTGTGTTTGACCTCTGGGGCCTGGAAGTCTGGTAGTAGTAGTATGATTTAAAGGCACAAAGTGATTGAAGTGTGCCCAGGCCCAGAGCTACTTTGCTGGGCATGATTCTGTGACCTCTTGGGTCTGGAAATGTGGTACTTTGAAGGATTAAAAGAGTGAAACGGTCTGAAGTGTGCGCAGGTGTAAAGCAACCTTGCTAGGCATGAAGGTGTGACCTCCAGGGCCTGGAAGTCTGGTGGTAGTAGTAGTATGATTTAAAGGCACAAAGTGATTGAAGTGTGCCCAGGCCCAGAGCTACTTTGCTGGGCATGACTGTGTTTGACCTCTTGGGCCTGGAAGTCTGGTGGTAGTAGTAGTATGATTTAAAGGCACAAAGTGATTGAAGTGTGCCCAGGCCCAGAGCTACTTTGCTGGGCATGACTGTGTTTGACCTCTTGGCTCTGGAAGTCTATTTCTAGGCTTATATAAAGGGTCAAACTTCTTGAAGTGTGCCCAGGCCCAGAGCTACTTTGCTGGGCATGACTGTGTTTGACCTCTGGGGCCTGGAAGTCTGGTAGTAGTAGTATGATTTAAAGGCACAAAGTGATTGAAGTGTGCCCAGGCCCAGAGCTACTTTGCTGGGCATGAATGTGTTTGAACTCTTGGGCCTGGAAGTCTATTTCTAGGCTTATATAAAGGGTCAAACTTCTTGAAGTGTGCCCAGGCCCAGAGCTACTTTGCTGGGCATGACTGTGTTTGACCTCTTGGGCCTGGAAGTCTGGTAGTAGTAGTAGTAGTAGTAGTAGTAGTAGTAGTAGTAGTAGTAGTATGATTTAAAGGTACAAAGTGAATGAAGTGTGCCCAGGCCCACAGCTACTTTGCTGGGCATGACTGTGTTTGACCTCTTGGGCCTGAAAGTCTATTTCTAGGCTTATATAAAGGGTCAAACTTCTTGAAGTGTGCCCAGGCCCAGAGCTACTTTGCTGGGCATGACTGTGTTTGACCTCTGGGGCCTGGAAGTCTGGTAGTAGTAGTATGATTTAAAGACACAAAGTGATTGAAGTGTGCCCAGGCCCAGAGCTACTTTGCTGGGCATGAATGTGTTTGAACTCTTGGGCCTGGAAGTCTGGTAGTAGTAGTATGATTTAAAGGTACAAAGTGAATGAAGTGTGCCCAGGCCCAGAGCTACTTTGCTGTGCATGACTGTGTTTGACCTCTTGGCTCTGGAAGTCTATTTCTAGGCTTATATAAAGGGTCAAACTTCTTGAAGTGTGCCCAGGCCCAGAGCTACTTTGCTGGGCATGACTGTGTTTGACCTCTGGGGCCTGGAAGTCTGGTAGTAGTAGTATGATTTAAAGGCACAAAGTGATTGAAGTGTGCCCAGGCCCAGAGCTACTTTGCTGGGCATGATTCTGTGACCTCTTGGGTCTGGAAATGTGGTACTTTGAAGGATTAAAAGAGTGAAACGGTCTGAAGTGTGCGCAGGTGTAAAGCAACCTTGCTAGGCATGAAGGTGTGACCTCCAGGGCCTGGAAGTCTGGTGGTAGTAGTAGTATGATTTAAAGGCACAAAGTGATTGAAGTGTGCCCAGGCCCAGAGCTACTTTGCTGGGCATGACTGTGTTTGACCTCTTGGGCCTGGAAGTCTGGTGGTAGTAGTAGTATGATTTAAAGGCACAAAGTGATTGAAGTGTGCCCAGGCCCAGAGCTACTTTGCTGGGCATGACTGTGTTTGACCTCTTGGCTCTGGAAGTCTATTTCTAGGCTTATATAAAGGGTCAAACTTCTTGAAGTGTGCCCAGGCCCAGAGCTACTTTGCTGGGCATGACTGTGTTTGACCTCTGGGGCCTGGAAGTCTGGTAGTAGTAGTATGATTTAAAGGCACAAAGTGATTGAAGTGTGCCCAGGCCCAGAGCTACTTTGCTGGGCATGAATGTGTTTGAACTCTTGGGCCTGGAAGTCTATTTCTAGGCTTATATAAAGGGTCAAACTTCTTGAAGTGTGCCCAGGCCCAGAGCTACTTTGCTGGGCATGACTGTGTTTGACCTCTTGGGCCTGGAAGTCTGGTAGTAGTAGTAGTAGTAGTAGTAGTAGTAGTAGTAGTAGTAGTAGTATGATTTAAAGGTACAAAGTGAATGAAGTGTGCCCAGGCCCACAGCTACTTTGCTGGGCATGACTGTGTTTGACCTCTTGGGCCTGAAAGTCTATTTCTAGGCTTATATAAAGGGTCAAACTTCTTGAAGTGTGCCCAGGCCCAGAGCTACTTTGCTGGGCATGACTGTGTTTGACCTCTGGGGCCTGGAAGTCTGGTAGTAGTAGTATGATTTAAAGACACAAAGTGATTGAAGTGTGCCCAGGCCCAGAGCTACTTTGCTGGGCATGAATGTGTTTGAACTCTTGGGCCTGGAAGTCTGGTAGTAGTAGTATGATTTAAAGGTACAAAGTGAATGAAGTGTGCCCAGGCCCAGAGCTACTTTGCTGTGCATGACTGTGTTTGACCTCTTGGCTCTGGAAGTCTATTTCTAGGCTTATATAAAGAGTCAAACTTCTTGAAGTGTGCCCAGGCCCAGAGCTACTTTGCTGGGCATGACTGTGTTTGACCTCTGGGGCCTGGAAGTCTGGTAGTAGTAGTATGATTTAAAGGCACAAAGTGATTGAAGTGTGCCCAGGCCCAGAGCTACTTTGCTGGGCATGATTCTGTGACCTCTTGGGTCTGGAAATGTGGTACTTTGAAGGATTAAAAGAGTGAAACGGTCTGAAGTGTGCGCAGGTGTAAAGCAACCTTGCTAGGCATGAAGGTGTGACCTCCAGGGCCTGGAAGTCTGGTGGTAGTAGTAGTATGATTTAAAGGCACAAAGTGATTGAAGTGTGCCCAGGCCCAGAGCTACTTTGCTGGGCATGACTGTGTTTGACCTCTTGGGCCTGGAAGTCTGGTGGTAGTAGTAGTATGATTTAAAGGCACAAAGTGATTGAAGTGTGCCCAGGCCCAGAGCTACTTTGCTGGGCATGAATGTGTTTGAACTCTTGGGCCTGGAAGTCTATTTCTAGGCTTATATAAAGGGTCAAACATCTTGAAGTGTGCCCAGGCCCAGAGCTACTTTGCTGTGCATGACTGTGGTTGACCTCTTGGCCCTGGAAGTCTGGTGGTAGTAGTAGTATGATTTAAAGGCACAAAGTGAATGAAGTGTGCCCAGGCCCAGAGCTACTTTGCTGGGCATGAATGTGTTTGAACTCTTGGGCCTGGAAGTCTGGTAGTAGTAGTAGTAGTAGTAGTAGTAGTAGTAGTAGTATGATTTAAAGGCACAAAGTGCTTGAAGTGTGCCCAGGCCCAGAGCTACTTTGCTGTGCATGACTGTGTTTGACCTCTTGGCTCTGGAAGTCTATTTCTAGGCTTATATAAAGGGTCAAACTTCTTGAAGTGTGCCCAGGCCCAGAGCTACTTTGCTGTGTATGACTGTGTGACCTCTTGGCCCTGGAATTCTGGTGGTAGTAGTAGTATGATTTAAAGGCACAAAGTGAATGAAGTGTGCCCAGGCCCAGAGCTACTTTGCTGGGCATGACTGTGTTTGACCTCTTGGGCCTGGAAGTCTGGTAGTAGTAGTATGATTTAAAGGCACAAAGTGATTGAAGTGTGCCCAGGCCCAGAGCTACTTTGCTGGGCATGAATGTGTTTGAACTCTTGGGCCTGGAAGTCTATTTCTAGGCTTATATAAAGGGACAAACTTCTTGAAGTGTGCCCAGGCCCAGAGCTACTTTGCTGTGTATGACTGTGTGACCTCTTGGCCCTGGAATTCTGGTGGTAGTAGTAGTAGTAGTAGTATGATTTAAAGGTACAAAGTGAATGAAGTGTGCCCAGGCCCAGAGCCAGGCCTGGGCAGCAGGGGGCGCTCCTGGCCATGCCCAGCGAGTTTCGTGCGAATCGGACCTGGTCCGGAAGAGATACGAAGGGAAAACTCATTACTCTCGGGGTGGCACATCCAGGCTCTCGACCCTCCCAAAGCGTCCGACCAGGGTGCACCCTGCCGGGCATGGTTAGCCGCCAGCCCCCTTCCTGGAGGTCTGGTTGGCACGGGGTTTTGATTTATCGGTTTCATATCTCTGGGCTCCTTGGGAGCAGAAAGTCGGTTGAGGGCCCTTTGGAAAGAGCCGGGGCTGCCGTTTAACGCTGTCCAAGCGGCAGGCGAAGCGCACCCACCGTTTTTACGCTATGATTTTTTAAAACCGCCGGGGCGGCAAACACAGGGCCGGTCGGGTTTGAAGACGAATATCTCTTCGGCCCTTGGGAGGAGAGAAGCAGCGCGGGTCACCTTTGAACGCGCTCGCTGCCAGGAACGTCTGGCGTAAAAGTTTCGTGGGAATCGGACGTTCCTAGGCTGAGAAGCGAGCGCCCGCCCTCGGGCGGTCGGGGGCCCCTTTCTCATTCCCCGTCTGGGCTAAAAATACGAGGTCGGACCCGATGGACTCGGGAGACTGGAGAGTACCAGGGAGACCCTGGAAGCAGGCGACCCGACCCACGCTTCGCTGTCTCCTCGGCCCTCGGGAGTAGAAGCGCGGGGACGGTGGCGTGGGCAGCAGGGGGCGCTCCTGGCCATGCCCAGCGAGTTTCGTGCGAATCGGACCTGGTCCGGAAGAGATACGAAGGGAAAACTCATTACTCGTCGGGGTGGCACATCCAGGCTCTCGACCCTCCCAAAGCGTCCGACCAGGGTGCACCCTGCCGGGCATGGTTAGCCGCCAGCCCCCTTCCTGGAGGTCTGGTTGGCACGGGGTTTTGATTTTTCGGTTTCATATCTCTGGGCTCCTTGGGAGCAGAAAGTCGGTTGAGGGCCCTTTGGAAAGAGCCGGGGCTGCCGTTTAACGCTGTCCAAGCGGCAGGCGAAGCGCACCCACCGTTTTTACGCTATGATTTTTTAAAACCGCCGGGGCGGCAAACACAGGGCCGGTCGGGTTTGAAGACGAATATCTCTTCGGCCCTTGGGAGGAGAGAAGCAGCGCGGGTCACCTTTGAACGCGCTCGCTGCCAGGAACGTCTGGCGTAAAAGTTTCGTGGGAATCGGACGTTCCTAGGCTGAGAAGCGAGCGCCCGCCCTCGGGCGGTCGGGGGCCCCTTTCTCATTCCCCGTCTGGGCTAAAAATACGAGGTCGGACCCGATGGACTCGGGAGACTGGAGAGTACCAGGGAGACCCTGGAAGCAGGCGACCCGACCCACGCTTCGCTGTCTCCTCGGCCCTCGGGAGTAGAAGCGCGGGGACGGTGGCGTGGGCAGCAGGGGGCGCTCCTGGCCATGCCCAGCGAGTTTCGTGCGAATCGGACCTGGTCCGGAAGAGATACGAAGGGAAAACTCATTACTCGTCGGGGAGGCACATCCAGGCTCTCGACCCTCCCAAAGCGTCCGACCAGGGTGCACCCTGCCGGGCATGGTTAGCCGCCAGCCCCCTTCCTGGAGGTCTGGTTGGCACGGGGTTTTGATTTTTCGGTTTCATATCTCTGGGCTCCTTGGGAGCAGAAAGTCGGTTGAGGGCCCTTTGGAAAGAGCCGGGGCTGCCGTTTAACGCTGTCCAAGCGGCAGGCGAAGCGCACCCACCGTTTTTACGCTATGATTTTTTAAAACCGCCGGGGCGGCAAACACAGGGCCGGTCGGGTTTGAAGACGAATATCTCTTCGGCCCTTGGGAGGAGAGAAGCAGCGCGGGTCACCTTTGAACGCGCTCGCTGCCAGGAACGTCTGGCGTAAAAGTTTCGTGGGAATCGGACGTTCCTAGGCTGAGAAGCGAGCGCCCGCCCTCGGGCGGTCGGGGGCCCCTTTCTCATTCCCCGCTGGGCTAAAAATACGAGGTCGGACCCGATGGACTCGGGAGACTGGAGAGTACCAGGGAGACCCTGGAAGCAGGCGACCCGACCCACGCTTCGCTGTCTCCTCGGCCCTCGGGAGTAGAAGCGCGGGGACGGTGGCGTGGGCAGCAGGGGGCGCTCCTGGCCATGCCCAGCGAGTTTCGTGCGAATCGGACCTGGTCCGGAAGAGATACGAAGGGAAAACTCATTACTCGTCGGGGTGGCACATCCAGGCTCTCGACCCTCCCAAAGTGTCCGACCAGGGTGCACCCTGCCGGGCTAAGAGAACAGCCAGGTGAACCCTGGAGGTTCCGAACTCCAGACCCCTGGACCCGACGGCTCAGTCCGCCTCAGGTGCACTACAGAGGTCCTCGGGCTGTCCCTGAGTGCATTAAAACGGAAATCAGAATTACTCCCCCGGGTGGCACTTCCAGGCTCTCGACCCTCCCAAAGTGTCCGACCAGGGTGCACCCTGCTGGGCATGGTTAGCCGCCAGCCCCCTTCCTGGAGGTCTGGTTGGCACGGGGTTTTGCAAATAGGTCCCGTCGGGTATATGGGAGAGCAAAGAGAATCAATGGGGTCCAAGCACTAAATTCATCCAGTGGCGTTCTCTGGAAGCCCAAGGGGAGTCCGAGGGGTGTTCGGCCGGCAAGGGGAGCTCTCCCTCGGACACATGATCAAACGCCTGTCCCCTACCGGAAAGTGGTGTGCTCTGGATGCCCCCCCCCCCCCCCATCCCCCGAGGGGGGTGCTTATCCCGCGAGGGGAGCCCTCCTCGGGTTAAGTGAACCATCATGCCGATTCCCCTATGGAAGTGGGCACATCCAGGCACACAGTCTGCTTTGCTCTCCCCGACCCGAGTGCGTCTGTTGGGCTGAGTGTACGCCCAGGCAACTGGATCCAATGGCTCAGTCCGCCGCAGCGTGCTTCGACGATGGGTCGTACAGCCATGCCACCAGGGTGGGCGTGTTTGTAAATGTACCAGTGGATTCTCGTCGGCCTGCCACATCCATGGTATCGACCCACCAGGCCTGTCCGACCAGGGGTTGACCCTGGACGGGCACGGTCTGTGGTTTGGCCCTTGTCCTAGATGAAATCGGGCACGGGGTTTTCTGGCCAGGTACCATCGGGTTACTGGGAGAGCGGCTTCGGTCTCCAGGTGAGACCAATGGTGAAGCAGCACGAGGCAATGGAGAGCATGCAAAGCGATGGGGAAGCCATGCACGGCAATGGCCACGAAAAAAAAAAAAAAATCACTACGGAAGGAACGTGAAGAACAAGGAGGAGTGTAGTGACACTGCCCAAAGCTGCCCGGTGTTGCAGGGGTCTATTGGTGTGTTGCTTCCTTGTTTGGTAGAGTGGAGTACCAGACCCGCCAGGGGTAGGCAAACCATTCCCCCTACGGTAAGTGAGGAGCCAGCCATTTGACGAGCGGGTGTCCACGTGTACGGGTGCGAGCGCTATCCCCCCACACGGGGTTAGGCCACGGCCTTAGGTGGACGTCTGCCGACCAGCCCCGGCTGATCCAGAACTTCTGATGTGGAGAGCGGTTTTGACAGATCCTCCCTGGTTCTAGCGGGTCAAGCCTCTGATGGGGGGTGGGGGTTATTTGTAACCCATCCCAGAACTCTCTGGGGGAGACTCAGACGGCCAGTCTGTCTACTCAGTTGTCCTATACTGGTGTCTGTGGTTTGGGAGGAAGGGAGTGCCCTGCTTTGTTGGCCTCCTCTTCAAACCTACCTGGGCCCACGAATCACTCTTCTTGGTTACATCACGAAACGTAGGTTGAGCGAGGCTAGGGGGGAGGGAATTCGACGAGGTCTTTCCCTTGTCCCCCCACCAGCGGCCCACGAAAATCAAAACGGCGTGAAGAGAGGGAACGCCGAAAGCACCTGGAGTCGGCCGTCCGCACCTCCGGAGGAGGTGGACGGGGTACGGTGCGGGCATGACCGGATGGGACAGCTTTGCATCAAGGTGAGAGGTCGGCGTCCGAAGGCCAGAGGGCGGTGCGCGAGCACGTTTACACTGGCCGCGGAAGCTGTCCTGGGTAGCCCTGTATGGCGTCTGGACCTGACGGCGCACGCACTTACAACCCGCTGCTTCCTAGCCCCCGGAAGGGGAGGCGGATGTCACTCGTGGTTCATCCCAGACCACGGTGCAAACTACCTGGTTGATCCTGCCAGTAACATATGCTTGTCTCAAAGATTAAGCCATGCAGGTCTAAGTGCACACGGCCGGTACAGTGAAACTGCGAATGGCTCATTAAATCAGTTATGGTTCCTTTGATCGCTCCACACGTTACTCGGATAACTGTGGTAATTCTAGAGCTAATACATGCAAACGAGCGCTGACCCTTCGGGGGATGCGTGCATTTATCAGACCCAAAACCCATCCGGGGGGCTCGGGCCCCCCGGCCGCTTTGGTGACTCTAGATAACCTCGGGCCGATCGCGCGCCCTCCGCGGCGGCGACGTCTCATTCGAATGTCTGCCCTATCAACTTTCGATGGTACCATAGTCGGCTACCATGGTGACCACGGGTAACGGGGAATCAGGGTTCGATTCCGGAGAGGGAGCCTGAGAAACGGCTACCACATCCAAGGAAGGCAGCAGGCGCGCAAATTACCCATTCCCGACACGGGGAGGTAGTGACGAAAAATAACGATACAGGTCTCTTTCGAGGCCCTGTAATCGGAATGAGCGTATCCTAAACCCATGGGTGAGGACCCATTGGAGGGCAAGTCTGGTGCCAGCAGCCGCGGTAATTCCAGCTCCAATAGCGTATATTAAAGTTGCTGCAGTTAAAAAGCTCGTAGTTGGATGTCGGGAGTGGGCTGGCGGTCCGCCGCGAGGCGTGCCACCGCCTGTCTCAGACCCTGTCTCCCGGTGCCCCCCGGATGCCCTTGGCTGGGTGTCCGGACGGGGCTCGGAGCGTTTACTTTGAAAAAATTAGAGTGTTCAAAGCGGGCCCGCTTCTCGCCTGAATACCTGAGCTAGGAATAATGGAATAGGACTCCGGTTCTATTTTGTGGGTTTCCTGAACCAGGGCCATGATTAAGAGGGACGGCCGGGGGCATTCGTATTGCGCCGCTAGAGGTGAAATTCTTGGACCGGCGCAAGACGGACGAAAGCGAAAGCATTTGCCAAGAATGTTTTCATTAATCAAGAACGAAAGTCGGAGGTTCGAAGACGATCAGATACCGTCGTAGTTCCGACCGTAAACTATGCCGACCCGCGATCCGGCGGCGTTATTCCCATGACCCGCCGGGCAGCGTGAGGGAAACCACGAGTCTGTGGGTTCCGGGGGGAGTATGGTTGCAAAGCTGAAACTTAAAGGAATTGACGGAAGGGCACCACCAGGAGTGGAGCCTGCGGCTTAATTTGACTCAACACGGGAAACCTCACCCGGCCCGGACACGGAAAGGATTGACAGATTGATAGCTCTTTCTCGATTCTGTGGGTGGTGGTGCATGGCCGTTCTTAGTTGGTGGAGCGATTTGTCTGGTTAATTCCGATAACGAACGAGACTCCGGCATGCTAAATAGTTACGCGGCCCTCCGCGGTCGGCGTCAAACTTCTTAGAGGGACAAGTGGCGTTCAGCCACGCGAGATGGAGCAATAACAGGTCTGTGATGCCCTTAGATGTCCGGGGCTGCACGCGCGCCACAATGGTTGGATCAGCGTGTGCCTACCCTACACCGAGAGGTGCGGGTAATCCGCTGAACCCCATTCGTGATGGGGACTGGGGATTGCAATTATTCCCCATGAACGAGGAATTCCCAGTAAGCGCGGGTCATAAGCTCGCGTTGATTAAGTCCCTGCCCTTTGTACACACCGCCCGTCGCTACTACCGATCGGATGGTTTAGTGAGGTCCTCGGATCGGCCCCGCCGGGGCTCCTCGCGGGCCTTGGCGGAGCGCCGAGAAGTCGATCAAACTTGACTATCTAGAGGAAGTAAAAGTCGTAACAAGGTTTTCGTAGGTGAACCTGCGAAAGGATCATTAACGGGTAACGCTGTCCGGCGTGCCTCCTCTCCCGACCCCCTCGACTTCGCCGTCCCCCCGCGTCGGGGCCCAGGGTCGAAAG
>NW_027658390.1:195990-205990 GCF_041902795.1 Electrophorus electricus | reverse complement strand
TAGTAGTAGTAGTAGTAGTAGTAGTAGTAGTAGTAGTAGTAGTAGTATGATTTAAAGGTACAAAGTGAATGAAGTGTGCCCAGGCCCAGAGCTACTTTGCTGGGCATGACTGTGTTTGACCTCTTGGCTCTGGAAGTCTATTTCTAGGCTTATATAAAGGGTCAAACTTCTTGAAGTGTGCCCAGGCCCAGAGCTACTTTGCTGGGCATGACTGTGTTTGACCTCTGGGGCCTGGAAGTCTGGTAGTAGTAGTATGATTTAAAGGCACAAAGTGATTGAAGTGTGCCCAGGCCCAGAGCTACTTTGCTGGGCATGACTGTGTTTGACCTCTTGGGCCTGGAAGTCTGGTAGTAGTAGTAGTAGTAGTAGTAGTAGTAGTAGTAGTAGTATGATTTAAAGGTACAAAGTGAATGAAGTGTGCCCAGGCCCAGAGCTACTTTGCTGGGCATGACTGTGTTTGACGTCTTGGGCCTGGAAGTCTGGTAGTAGTAGTATGATTTAAAGGTACAAAGTGAATGAAGTGTGCCCAGGCCCAGAGCTACTTTGCTGGGCATGACTGTGTTTGACCTCTTGGCTCTGGAAGTCTATTTCTAGGCTTATATAAAGGGTCAAACTTCTTGAAGTGTGCCCAGGCCCAGAGCTACTTTGCTGGGCATGACTGTGTTTGACCTCTGGGGCCTGGAAGTCTGGTAGTAGTAGTATGATTTAAAGGCACAAAGTGATTGAAGTGTGCCCAGGCCCAGAGCTACTTTGCTGGGCATGAATGTGTTTGAACTCTTGGGCCTGGAAGTCTATTTCTAGGCTTATATAAAGGGTCAAACTTCTTGAAGTGTGCCCAGGCCCAGAGCTACTTTGCTGGGCATGACTGTGTTTGACCTCTTGGGCCTGGAAGTCTGGTAGTAGTAGTAGTAGTAGTAGTAGTAGTAGTAGTAGTAGTAGTAGTATGATTTAAAGGTACAAAGTGAATGAAGTGTGCCCAGGCCCACAGCTACTTTGCTGGGCATGACTGTGTTTGACCTCTTGGGCCTGAAAGTCTATTTCTAGGCTTATATAAAGGGTCAAACTTCTTGAAGTGTGCCCAGGCCCAGAGCTACTTTGCTGGGCATGACTGTGTTTGACCTCTGGGGCCTGGAAGTCTGGTAGTAGTAGTATGATTTAAAGACACAAAGTGATTGAAGTGTGCCCAGGCCCAGAGCTACTTTGCTGGGCATGAATGTGTTTGAACTCTTGGGCCTGGAAGTCTGGTAGTAGTAGTATGATTTAAAGGTACAAAGTGAATGAAGTGTGCCCAGGCCCAGAGCTACTTTGCTGTGCATGACTGTGTTTGACCTCTTGGCTCTGGAAGTCTATTTCTAGGCTTATATAAAGGGTCAAACTTCTTGAAGTGTGCCCAGGCCCAGAGCTACTTTGCTGGGCATGACTGTGTTTGACCTCTGGGGCCTGGAAGTCTGGTAGTAGTAGTATGATTTAAAGGCACAAAGTGATTGAAGTGTGCCCAGGCCCAGAGCTACTTTGCTGGGCATGATTCTGTGACCTCTTGGGTCTGGAAATGTGGTACTTTGAAGGATTAAAAGAGTGAAACGGTCTGAAGTGTGCGCAGGTGTAAAGCAACCTTGCTAGGCATGAAGGTGTGACCTCCAGGGCCTGGAAGTCTGGTGGTAGTAGTAGTATGATTTAAAGGCACAAAGTGATTGAAGTGTGCCCAGGCCCAGAGCTACTTTGCTGGGCATGACTGTGTTTGACCTCTTGGGCCTGGAAGTCTGGTGGTAGTAGTAGTATGATTTAAAGGCACAAAGTGATTGAAGTGTGCCCAGGCCCAGAGCTACTTTGCTGGGCATGACTGTGTTTGACCTCTTGGCTCTGGAAGTCTATTTCTAGGCTTATATAAAGGGTCAAACTTCTTGAAGTGTGCCCAGGCCCAGAGCTACTTTGCTGGGCATGACTGTGTTTGACCTCTGGGGCCTGGAAGTCTGGTAGTAGTAGTATGATTTAAAGGCACAAAGTGATTGAAGTGTGCCCAGGCCCAGAGCTACTTTGCTGGGCATGAATGTGTTTGAACTCTTGGGCCTGGAAGTCTATTTCTAGGCTTATATAAAGGGTCAAACTTCTTGAAGTGTGCCCAGGCCCAGAGCTACTTTGCTGGGCATGACTGTGTTTGACCTCTTGGGCCTGGAAGTCTGGTAGTAGTAGTAGTAGTAGTAGTAGTAGTAGTAGTAGTAGTAGTAGTAGTATGATTTAAAGGTACAAAGTGAATGAAGTGTGCCCAGGCCCACAGCTACTTTGCTGGGCATGACTGTGTTTGACCTCTTGGGCCTGAAAGTCTATTTCTAGGCTTATATAAAGGGTCAAACTTCTTGAAGTGTGCCCAGGCCCAGAGCTACTTTGCTGGGCATGACTGTGTTTGACCTCTGGGGCCTGGAAGTCTGGTAGTAGTAGTATGATTTAAAGACACAAAGTGATTGAAGTGTGCCCAGGCCCAGAGCTACTTTGCTGGGCATGAATGTGTTTGAACTCTTGGGCCTGGAAGTCTGGTAGTAGTAGTATGATTTAAAGGTACAAAGTGAATGAAGTGTGCCCAGGCCCAGAGCTACTTTGCTGTGCATGACTGTGTTTGACCTCTTGGCTCTGGAAGTCTATTTCTAGGCTTATATAAAGGGTCAAACTTCTTGAAGTGTGCCCAGGCCCAGAGCTACTTTGCTGGGCATGACTGTGTTTGACCTCTGGGGCCTGGAAGTCTGGTAGTAGTAGTATGATTTAAAGGCACAAAGTGATTGAAGTGTGCCCAGGCCCAGAGCTACTTTGCTGGGCATGATTCTGTGACCTCTTGGGTCTGGAAATGTGGTACTTTGAAGGATTAAAAGAGTGAAACGGTCTGAAGTGTGCGCAGGTGTAAAGCAACCTTGCTAGGCATGAAGGTGTGACCTCCAGGGCCTGGAAGTCTGGTGGTAGTAGTAGTATGATTTAAAGGCACAAAGTGATTGAAGTGTGCCCAGGCCCAGAGCTACTTTGCTGGGCATGACTGTGTTTGACCTCTTGGGCCTGGAAGTCTGGTGGTAGTAGTAGTATGATTTAAAGGCACAAAGTGATTGAAGTGTGCCCAGGCCCAGAGCTACTTTGCTGGGCATGACTGTGTTTGACCTCTTGGCTCTGGAAGTCTATTTCTAGGCTTATATAAAGGGTCAAACTTCTTGAAGTGTGCCCAGGCCCAGAGCTACTTTGCTGGGCATGACTGTGTTTGACCTCTGGGGCCTGGAAGTCTGGTAGTAGTAGTATGATTTAAAGGCACAAAGTGATTGAAGTGTGCCCAGGCCCAGAGCTACTTTGCTGGGCATGAATGTGTTTGAACTCTTGGGCCTGGAAGTCTATTTCTAGGCTTATATAAAGGGTCAAACTTCTTGAAGTGTGCCCAGGCCCAGAGCTACTTTGCTGGGCATGACTGTGTTTGACCTCTTGGGCCTGGAAGTCTGGTAGTAGTAGTAGTAGTAGTAGTAGTAGTAGTAGTAGTAGTAGTAGTATGATTTAAAGGTACAAAGTGAATGAAGTGTGCCCAGGCCCACAGCTACTTTGCTGGGCATGACTGTGTTTGACCTCTTGGGCCTGAAAGTCTATTTCTAGGCTTATATAAAGGGTCAAACTTCTTGAAGTGTGCCCAGGCCCAGAGCTACTTTGCTGGGCATGACTGTGTTTGACCTCTGGGGCCTGGAAGTCTGGTAGTAGTAGTATGATTTAAAGACACAAAGTGATTGAAGTGTGCCCAGGCCCAGAGCTACTTTGCTGGGCATGAATGTGTTTGAACTCTTGGGCCTGGAAGTCTGGTAGTAGTAGTATGATTTAAAGGTACAAAGTGAATGAAGTGTGCCCAGGCCCAGAGCTACTTTGCTGTGCATGACTGTGTTTGACCTCTTGGCTCTGGAAGTCTATTTCTAGGCTTATATAAAGAGTCAAACTTCTTGAAGTGTGCCCAGGCCCAGAGCTACTTTGCTGGGCATGACTGTGTTTGACCTCTGGGGCCTGGAAGTCTGGTAGTAGTAGTATGATTTAAAGGCACAAAGTGATTGAAGTGTGCCCAGGCCCAGAGCTACTTTGCTGGGCATGATTCTGTGACCTCTTGGGTCTGGAAATGTGGTACTTTGAAGGATTAAAAGAGTGAAACGGTCTGAAGTGTGCGCAGGTGTAAAGCAACCTTGCTAGGCATGAAGGTGTGACCTCCAGGGCCTGGAAGTCTGGTGGTAGTAGTAGTATGATTTAAAGGCACAAAGTGATTGAAGTGTGCCCAGGCCCAGAGCTACTTTGCTGGGCATGACTGTGTTTGACCTCTTGGGCCTGGAAGTCTGGTGGTAGTAGTAGTATGATTTAAAGGCACAAAGTGATTGAAGTGTGCCCAGGCCCAGAGCTACTTTGCTGGGCATGAATGTGTTTGAACTCTTGGGCCTGGAAGTCTATTTCTAGGCTTATATAAAGGGTCAAACATCTTGAAGTGTGCCCAGGCCCAGAGCTACTTTGCTGTGCATGACTGTGGTTGACCTCTTGGCCCTGGAAGTCTGGTGGTAGTAGTAGTATGATTTAAAGGCACAAAGTGAATGAAGTGTGCCCAGGCCCAGAGCTACTTTGCTGGGCATGAATGTGTTTGAACTCTTGGGCCTGGAAGTCTGGTAGTAGTAGTAGTAGTAGTAGTAGTAGTAGTAGTAGTATGATTTAAAGGCACAAAGTGCTTGAAGTGTGCCCAGGCCCAGAGCTACTTTGCTGTGCATGACTGTGTTTGACCTCTTGGCTCTGGAAGTCTATTTCTAGGCTTATATAAAGGGTCAAACTTCTTGAAGTGTGCCCAGGCCCAGAGCTACTTTGCTGTGTATGACTGTGTGACCTCTTGGCCCTGGAATTCTGGTGGTAGTAGTAGTATGATTTAAAGGCACAAAGTGAATGAAGTGTGCCCAGGCCCAGAGCTACTTTGCTGGGCATGACTGTGTTTGACCTCTTGGGCCTGGAAGTCTGGTAGTAGTAGTATGATTTAAAGGCACAAAGTGATTGAAGTGTGCCCAGGCCCAGAGCTACTTTGCTGGGCATGAATGTGTTTGAACTCTTGGGCCTGGAAGTCTATTTCTAGGCTTATATAAAGGGACAAACTTCTTGAAGTGTGCCCAGGCCCAGAGCTACTTTGCTGTGTATGACTGTGTGACCTCTTGGCCCTGGAATTCTGGTGGTAGTAGTAGTAGTAGTAGTATGATTTAAAGGTACAAAGTGAATGAAGTGTGCCCAGGCCCAGAGCCAGGCCTGGGCAGCAGGGGGCGCTCCTGGCCATGCCCAGCGAGTTTCGTGCGAATCGGACCTGGTCCGGAAGAGATACGAAGGGAAAACTCATTACTCGTCGGGGTGGCACATCCAGGCTCTCGACCCTCCCAAAGCGTCCGACCAGGGTGCACCCTGCCGGGCATGGTTAGCCGCCAGCCCCCTTCCTGGAGGTCTGGTTGGCACGGGGTTTTGATTTATCGGTTTCATATCTCTGGGCTCCTTGGGAGCAGAAAGTCGGTTGAGGGCCCTTTGGAAAGAGCCGGGGCTGCCGTTTAACGCTGTCCAAGCGGCAGGCGAAGCGCACCCACCGTTTTTACGCTATGATTTTTTAAAACCGCCGGGGCGGCAAACACAGGGCCGGTCGGGTTTGAAGACGAATATCTCTTCGGCCCTTGGGAGGAGAGAAGCAGCGCGGGTCACCTTTGAACGCGCTCGCTGCCAGGAACGTCTGGCGTAAAAGTTTCGTGGGAATCGGACGTTCCTAGGCTGAGAAGCGAGCGCCCGCCCTCGGGCGGTCGGGGGCCCCTTTCTCATTCCCCGTCTGGGCTAAAAATACGAGGTCGGACCCGATGGACTCGGGAGACTGGAGAGTACCAGGGAGACCCTGGAAGCAGGCGACCCGACCCACGCTTCGCTGTCTCCTCGGCCCTCGGGAGTAGAAGCGCGGGGACGGTGGCGTGGGCAGCAGGGGGCGCTCCTGGCCATGCCCAGCGAGTTTCGTGCGAATCGGACCTGGTCCGGAAGAGATACGAAGGGAAAACTCATTACTCGTCGGGGTGGCACATCCAGGCTCTCGACCCTCCCAAAGTGTCCGACCAGGGTGCACCCTGCCGGGCTAAGAGAACAGCCAGGTGAACCCTGGAGGTTCCGAACTCCAGACCCCTGGACCCGACGGCTCAGTCCGCCTCAGGTGCACTACAGAGGTCCTCGGGCTGTCCCTGAGTGCATTAAAACGGAAATCAGAATTACTCCCCCGGGTGGCACTTCCAGGCTCTCGACCCTCCCAAAGTGTCCGACCAGGGTGCACCCTGCTGGGCATGGTTAGCCGCCAGCCCCCTTCCTGGAGGTCTGGTTGGCACGGGGTTTTGCAAATAGGTCCCGTCGGGTATATGGGAGAGCAAAGAGAATCAATGGGGTCCAAGCACTAAATTCATCCAGTGGCGTTCTCTGGAAGCCCAAGGGGAGTCCGAGGGGTGTTCGGCCGGCAAGGGGAGCTCTCCCTCGGACACATGATCAAACGCCTGTCCCCTACCGGAAAGTGGTGTGCTCTGGATGCCCCCCCCCCCCCCCATCCCCCGAGGGGGGTGCTTATCCCGCGAGGGGAGCCCTCCTCGGGTTAAGTGAACCATCATGCCGATTCCCCTATGGAAGTGGGCACATCCAGGCACACAGTCTGCTTTGCTCTCCCCGACCCGAGTGCGTCTGTTGGGCTGAGTGTACGCCCAGGCAACTGGATCCAATGGCTCAGTCCGCCGCAGCGTGCTTCGACGATGGGTCGTACAGCCATGCCACCAGGGTGGGCGTGTTTGTAAATGTACCAGTGGATTCTCGTCGGCCTGCCACATCCATGGTATCGACCCACCAGGCCTGTCCGACCAGGGGTTGACCCTGGACGGGCACGGTCTGTGGTTTGGCCCTTGTCCTAGATGAAATCGGGCACGGGGTTTTCTGGCCAGGTACCATCGGGTTACTGGGAGAGCGGCTTCGGTCTCCAGGTGAGACCAATGGTGAAGCAGCACGAGGCAATGGAGAGCATGCAAAGCGATGGGGAAGCCATGCACGGCAATGGCCACGAAAAAAAAAAAAAAATCACCACGGAAGGAACGTGAAGAACAAGGAGGAGTGTAGTGACACTGCCCAAAGCTGCCCGGTGTTGCAGGGGTCTATTGGTGTGTTGCTTCCTTGTTTGGTAGAGTGGAGTACCAGACCCGCCAGGGGTAGGCAAACCATTCCCCCTACGGTAAGTGAGGAGCCAGCCATTTGACGAGCGGGTGTCCACGTGTACGGGTGCGAGCGCTATCCCCCCACACGGGGTTAGGCCACGGCCTTAGGTGGACGTCTGCCGACCAGCCCCGGCTGATCCAGAACTTCTGATGTGGAGAGCGGTTTTGACAGATCCTCCCTGGTTCTAGCGGGTCAAGCCTCTGATGGGGGGTGGGGGTTATTTGTAACCCATCCCAGAACTCTCTGGGGGAGACTCAGACGGCCAGTCTGTCTACTCAGTTGTCCTATACTGGTGTCTGTGGTTTGGGAGGAAGGGAGTGCCCTGCTTTGTTGGCCTCCTCTTCAAACCTACCTGGGCCCACGAATCACTCTTCTTGGTTACATCACGAAACGTAGGTTGAGCGAGGCTAGGGGGGAGGGAATTCGACGAGGTCTTTCCCTTGTCCCCCCACCAGCGGCCCACGAAAATCAAAACGGCGTGAAGAGAGGGAACGCCGAAAGCACCTGGAGTCGGCCGTCCGCACCTCCGGAGGAGGTGGACGGGGTACGGTGCGGGCATGACCGGATGGGACAGCTTTGCATCAAGGTGAGAGGTCGGCGTCCGAAGGCCAGAGGGCGGTGCGCGAGCACGTTTACACTGGCCGCGGAAGCTGTCCTGGGTAGCCCTGTATGGCGTCTGGACCTGACGGCGCACGCACTTACAACCCGCTGCTTCCTAGCCCCCGGAAGGGGAGGCGGATGTCACTCGTGGTTCATCCCAGACCACGGTGCAAACTACCTGGTTGATCCTGCCAGTAACATATGCTTGTCTCAAAGATTAAGCCATGCAGGTCTAAGTGCACACGGCCGGTACAGTGAAACTGCGAATGGCTCATTAAATCAGTTATGGTTCCTTTGATCGCTCCACACGTTACTCGGATAACTGTGGTAATTCTAGAGCTAATACATGCAAACGAGCGCTGACCCTTCGGGGGATGCGTGCATTTATCAGACCCAAAACCCATCCGGGGGGCTCGGGCCCCCCGGCCGCTTTGGTGACTCTAGATAACCTCGGGCCGATCGCGCGCCCTCCGCGGCGGCGACGTCTCATTCGAATGTCTGCCCTATCAACTTTCGATGGTACCATAGTCGGCTACCATGGTGACCACGGGTAACGGGGAATCAGGGTTCGATTCCGGAGAGGGAGCCTGAGAAACGGCTACCACATCCAAGGAAGGCAGCAGGCGCGCAAATTACCCATTCCCGACACGGGGAGGTAGTGACGAAAAATAACGATACAGGTCTCTTTCGAGGCCCTGTAATCGGAATGAGCGTATCCTAAACCCATGGGTGAGGACCCATTGGAGGGCAAGTCTGGTGCCAGCAGCCGCGGTAATTCCAGCTCCAATAGCGTATATTAAAGTTGCTGCAGTTAAAAAGCTCGTAGTTGGATGTCGGGAGTGGGCTGGCGGTCCGCCGCGAGGCGTGCCACCGCCTGTCTCAGACCCTGTCTCCCGGTGCCCCCCGGATGCCCTTGGCTGGGTGTCCGGACGGGGCTCGGAGCGTTTACTTTGAAAAAATTAGAGTGTTCAAAGCGGGCCCGCTTCTCGCCTGAATACCTGAGCTAGGAATAATGGAATAGGACTCCGGTTCTATTTTGTGGGTTTCCTGAACCAGGGCCATGATTAAGAGGGACGGCCGGGGGCATTCGTATTGCGCCGCTAGAGGTGAAATTCTTGGACCGGCGCAAGACGGACGAAAGCGAAAGCATTTGCCAAGAATGTTTTCATTAATCAAGAACGAAAGTCGGAGGTTCGAAGACGATCAGATACCGTCGTAGTTCCGACCGTAAACTATGCCGACCCGCGATCCGGCGGCGTTATTCCCATGACCCGCCGGGCAGCGTGAGGGAAACCACGAGTCTGTGGGTTCCGGGGGGAGTATGGTTGCAAAGCTGAAACTTAAAGGAATTGACGGAAGGGCACCACCAGGAGTGGAGCCTGCGGCTTAATTTGACTCAACACGGGAAACCTCACCCGGCCCGGACACGGAAAGGATTGACAGATTGATAGCTCTTTCTCGATTCTGTGGGTGGTGGTGCATGGCCGTTCTTAGTTGGTGGAGCGATTTGTCTGGTTAATTCCGATAACGAACGAGACTCCGGCATGCTAAATAGTTACGCGGCCCTCCGCGGTCGGCGTCAAACTTCTTAGAGGGACAAGTGGCGTTCAGCCACGCGAGATGGAGCAATAACAGGTCTGTGATGCCCTTAGATGTCCGGGGCTGCACGCGCGCCACAATGGTTGGATCAGCGTGTGCCTACCCTACACCGAGAGGTGCGGGTAATCCGCTGAACCCCATTCGTGATGGGGACTGGGGATTGCAATTATTCCCCATGAACGAGGAATTCCCAGTAAGCGCGGGTCATAAGCTCGCGTTGATTAAGTCCCTGCCCTTTGTACACACCGCCCGTCGCTACTACCGATCGGATGGTTTAGTGAGGTCCTCGGATCGGCCCCGCCGGGGCTCCTCGCGGGCCTTGGCGGAGCGCCGAGAAGTCGATCAAACTTGACTATCTAGAGGAAGTAAAAGTCGTAACAAGGTTTTCGTAGGTGAACCTGCGAAAGGATCATTAACGGGTAACGCTGTCCGGCGTGCCTCCTCTCCCGACCCCCTCGACTTCGCCGTCCCCCCGCGTCGGGGCCCAGGGTCGAAAGGGTCTTCGGGGTTGCTGTTACACGTGGTCGCTTGCAGGTCAGGCTGGACAGAAGGCATAAAGGAGGAGCCT
>NW_027658390.1:175990-188490 GCF_041902795.1 Electrophorus electricus | reverse complement strand
GTGTGCCCAGGCCCAGAGCTACTTTGCTGGGCATGACTGTGTTTGACCTCTTGGCTCTGGAAGTCTATTTCTAGGCTTATATAAAGGGTCAAACTTCTTGAAGTGTGCCCAGGCCCAGAGCTACTTTGCTGGGCATGACTGTGTTTGACCTCTGGGGCCTGGAAGTCTGGTAGTAGTAGTATGATTTAAAGGCACAAAGTGATTGAAGTGTGCCCAGGCCCAGAGCTACTTTGCTGGGCATGACTGTGTTTGACCTCTTGGGCCTGGAAGTCTGGTAGTAGTAGTAGTAGTAGTAGTAGTAGTAGTAGTAGTAGTATGATTTAAAGGTACAAAGTGAATGAAGTGTGCCCAGGCCCAGAGCTACTTTGCTGGGCATGACTGTGTTTGACGTCTTGGGCCTGGAAGTCTGGTAGTAGTAGTATGATTTAAAGGTACAAAGTGAATGAAGTGTGCCCAGGCCCAGAGCTACTTTGCTGGGCATGACTGTGTTTGACCTCTTGGCTCTGGAAGTCTATTTCTAGGCTTATATAAAGGGTCAAACTTCTTGAAGTGTGCCCAGGCCCAGAGCTACTTTGCTGGGCATGACTGTGTTTGACCTCTGGGGCCTGGAAGTCTGGTAGTAGTAGTATGATTTAAAGGCACAAAGTGATTGAAGTGTGCCCAGGCCCAGAGCTACTTTGCTGGGCATGAATGTGTTTGAACTCTTGGGCCTGGAAGTCTATTTCTAGGCTTATATAAAGGGTCAAACTTCTTGAAGTGTGCCCAGGCCCAGAGCTACTTTGCTGGGCATGACTGTGTTTGACCTCTTGGGCCTGGAAGTCTGGTAGTAGTAGTAGTAGTAGTAGTAGTAGTAGTAGTAGTAGTAGTAGTATGATTTAAAGGTACAAAGTGAATGAAGTGTGCCCAGGCCCACAGCTACTTTGCTGGGCATGACTGTGTTTGACCTCTTGGGCCTGAAAGTCTATTTCTAGGCTTATATAAAGGGTCAAACTTCTTGAAGTGTGCCCAGGCCCAGAGCTACTTTGCTGGGCATGACTGTGTTTGACCTCTGGGGCCTGGAAGTCTGGTAGTAGTAGTATGATTTAAAGACACAAAGTGATTGAAGTGTGCCCAGGCCCAGAGCTACTTTGCTGGGCATGAATGTGTTTGAACTCTTGGGCCTGGAAGTCTGGTAGTAGTAGTATGATTTAAAGGTACAAAGTGAATGAAGTGTGCCCAGGCCCAGAGCTACTTTGCTGTGCATGACTGTGTTTGACCTCTTGGCTCTGGAAGTCTATTTCTAGGCTTATATAAAGGGTCAAACTTCTTGAAGTGTGCCCAGGCCCAGAGCTACTTTGCTGGGCATGACTGTGTTTGACCTCTGGGGCCTGGAAGTCTGGTAGTAGTAGTATGATTTAAAGGCACAAAGTGATTGAAGTGTGCCCAGGCCCAGAGCTACTTTGCTGGGCATGATTCTGTGACCTCTTGGGTCTGGAAATGTGGTACTTTGAAGGATTAAAAGAGTGAAACGGTCTGAAGTGTGCGCAGGTGTAAAGCAACCTTGCTAGGCATGAAGGTGTGACCTCCAGGGCCTGGAAGTCTGGTGGTAGTAGTAGTATGATTTAAAGGCACAAAGTGATTGAAGTGTGCCCAGGCCCAGAGCTACTTTGCTGGGCATGACTGTGTTTGACCTCTTGGGCCTGGAAGTCTGGTGGTAGTAGTAGTATGATTTAAAGGCACAAAGTGATTGAAGTGTGCCCAGGCCCAGAGCTACTTTGCTGGGCATGACTGTGTTTGACCTCTTGGCTCTGGAAGTCTATTTCTAGGCTTATATAAAGGGTCAAACTTCTTGAAGTGTGCCCAGGCCCAGAGCTACTTTGCTGGGCATGACTGTGTTTGACCTCTGGGGCCTGGAAGTCTGGTAGTAGTAGTATGATTTAAAGGCACAAAGTGATTGAAGTGTGCCCAGGCCCAGAGCTACTTTGCTGGGCATGAATGTGTTTGAACTCTTGGGCCTGGAAGTCTATTTCTAGGCTTATATAAAGGGTCAAACTTCTTGAAGTGTGCCCAGGCCCAGAGCTACTTTGCTGGGCATGACTGTGTTTGACCTCTTGGGCCTGGAAGTCTGGTAGTAGTAGTAGTAGTAGTAGTAGTAGTAGTAGTAGTAGTAGTAGTAGTATGATTTAAAGGTACAAAGTGAATGAAGTGTGCCCAGGCCCACAGCTACTTTGCTGGGCATGACTGTGTTTGACCTCTTGGGCCTGAAAGTCTATTTCTAGGCTTATATAAAGGGTCAAACTTCTTGAAGTGTGCCCAGGCCCAGAGCTACTTTGCTGGGCATGACTGTGTTTGACCTCTGGGGCCTGGAAGTCTGGTAGTAGTAGTATGATTTAAAGACACAAAGTGATTGAAGTGTGCCCAGGCCCAGAGCTACTTTGCTGGGCATGAATGTGTTTGAACTCTTGGGCCTGGAAGTCTGGTAGTAGTAGTATGATTTAAAGGTACAAAGTGAATGAAGTGTGCCCAGGCCCAGAGCTACTTTGCTGTGCATGACTGTGTTTGACCTCTTGGCTCTGGAAGTCTATTTCTAGGCTTATATAAAGGGTCAAACTTCTTGAAGTGTGCCCAGGCCCAGAGCTACTTTGCTGGGCATGACTGTGTTTGACCTCTGGGGCCTGGAAGTCTGGTAGTAGTAGTATGATTTAAAGGCACAAAGTGATTGAAGTGTGCCCAGGCCCAGAGCTACTTTGCTGGGCATGATTCTGTGACCTCTTGGGTCTGGAAATGTGGTACTTTGAAGGATTAAAAGAGTGAAACGGTCTGAAGTGTGCGCAGGTGTAAAGCAACCTTGCTAGGCATGAAGGTGTGACCTCCAGGGCCTGGAAGTCTGGTGGTAGTAGTAGTATGATTTAAAGGCACAAAGTGATTGAAGTGTGCCCAGGCCCAGAGCTACTTTGCTGGGCATGACTGTGTTTGACCTCTTGGGCCTGGAAGTCTGGTGGTAGTAGTAGTATGATTTAAAGGCACAAAGTGATTGAAGTGTGCCCAGGCCCAGAGCTACTTTGCTGGGCATGACTGTGTTTGACCTCTTGGCTCTGGAAGTCTATTTCTAGGCTTATATAAAGGGTCAAACTTCTTGAAGTGTGCCCAGGCCCAGAGCTACTTTGCTGGGCATGACTGTGTTTGACCTCTGGGGCCTGGAAGTCTGGTAGTAGTAGTATGATTTAAAGGCACAAAGTGATTGAAGTGTGCCCAGGCCCAGAGCTACTTTGCTGGGCATGAATGTGTTTGAACTCTTGGGCCTGGAAGTCTATTTCTAGGCTTATATAAAGGGTCAAACTTCTTGAAGTGTGCCCAGGCCCAGAGCTACTTTGCTGGGCATGACTGTGTTTGACCTCTTGGGCCTGGAAGTCTGGTAGTAGTAGTAGTAGTAGTAGTAGTAGTAGTAGTAGTAGTAGTAGTATGATTTAAAGGTACAAAGTGAATGAAGTGTGCCCAGGCCCACAGCTACTTTGCTGGGCATGACTGTGTTTGACCTCTTGGGCCTGAAAGTCTATTTCTAGGCTTATATAAAGGGTCAAACTTCTTGAAGTGTGCCCAGGCCCAGAGCTACTTTGCTGGGCATGACTGTGTTTGACCTCTGGGGCCTGGAAGTCTGGTAGTAGTAGTATGATTTAAAGACACAAAGTGATTGAAGTGTGCCCAGGCCCAGAGCTACTTTGCTGGGCATGAATGTGTTTGAACTCTTGGGCCTGGAAGTCTGGTAGTAGTAGTATGATTTAAAGGTACAAAGTGAATGAAGTGTGCCCAGGCCCAGAGCTACTTTGCTGTGCATGACTGTGTTTGACCTCTTGGCTCTGGAAGTCTATTTCTAGGCTTATATAAAGAGTCAAACTTCTTGAAGTGTGCCCAGGCCCAGAGCTACTTTGCTGGGCATGACTGTGTTTGACCTCTGGGGCCTGGAAGTCTGGTAGTAGTAGTATGATTTAAAGGCACAAAGTGATTGAAGTGTGCCCAGGCCCAGAGCTACTTTGCTGGGCATGATTCTGTGACCTCTTGGGTCTGGAAATGTGGTACTTTGAAGGATTAAAAGAGTGAAACGGTCTGAAGTGTGCGCAGGTGTAAAGCAACCTTGCTAGGCATGAAGGTGTGACCTCCAGGGCCTGGAAGTCTGGTGGTAGTAGTAGTATGATTTAAAGGCACAAAGTGATTGAAGTGTGCCCAGGCCCAGAGCTACTTTGCTGGGCATGACTGTGTTTGACCTCTTGGGCCTGGAAGTCTGGTGGTAGTAGTAGTATGATTTAAAGGCACAAAGTGATTGAAGTGTGCCCAGGCCCAGAGCTACTTTGCTGGGCATGAATGTGTTTGAACTCTTGGGCCTGGAAGTCTATTTCTAGGCTTATATAAAGGGTCAAACATCTTGAAGTGTGCCCAGGCCCAGAGCTACTTTGCTGTGCATGACTGTGGTTGACCTCTTGGCCCTGGAAGTCTGGTGGTAGTAGTAGTATGATTTAAAGGCACAAAGTGAATGAAGTGTGCCCAGGCCCAGAGCTACTTTGCTGGGCATGAATGTGTTTGAACTCTTGGGCCTGGAAGTCTGGTAGTAGTAGTAGTAGTAGTAGTAGTAGTAGTAGTAGTATGATTTAAAGGCACAAAGTGCTTGAAGTGTGCCCAGGCCCAGAGCTACTTTGCTGTGCATGACTGTGTTTGACCTCTTGGCTCTGGAAGTCTATTTCTAGGCTTATATAAAGGGTCAAACTTCTTGAAGTGTGCCCAGGCCCAGAGCTACTTTGCTGTGTATGACTGTGTGACCTCTTGGCCCTGGAATTCTGGTGGTAGTAGTAGTATGATTTAAAGGCACAAAGTGAATGAAGTGTGCCCAGGCCCAGAGCTACTTTGCTGGGCATGACTGTGTTTGACCTCTTGGGCCTGGAAGTCTGGTAGTAGTAGTATGATTTAAAGGCACAAAGTGATTGAAGTGTGCCCAGGCCCAGAGCTACTTTGCTGGGCATGAATGTGTTTGAACTCTTGGGCCTGGAAGTCTATTTCTAGGCTTATATAAAGGGACAAACTTCTTGAAGTGTGCCCAGGCCCAGAGCTACTTTGCTGTGTATGACTGTGTGACCTCTTGGCCCTGGAATTCTGGTGGTAGTAGTAGTAGTAGTAGTATGATTTAAAGGTACAAAGTGAATGAAGTGTGCCCAGGCCCAGAGCCAGGCCTGGGCAGCAGGGGGCGCTCCTGGCCATGCCCAGCGAGTTTCGTGCGAATCGGACCTGGTCCGGAAGAGATACGAAGGGAAAACTCATTACTCGTCGGGGTGGCACATCCAGGCTCTCGACCCTCCCAAAGCGTCCGACCAGGGTGCACCCTGCCGGGCATGGTTAGCCGCCAGCCCCCTTCCTGGAGGTCTGGTTGGCACGGGGTTTTGATTTTTCGGTTTCATATCTCTGGGCTCCTTGGGAGCAGAAAGTCGGTTGAGGGCCCTTTGGAAAGAGCCGGGGCTGCCGTTTAACGCTGTCCAAGCGGCAGGCGAAGCGCACCCACCGTTTTTACGCTATGATTTTTTAAAACCGCCGGGGCGGCAAACACAGGGCCGGTCGGGTTTGAAGACGAATATCTCTTCGGCCCTTGGGAGGAGAGAAGCAGCGCGGGTCACCTTTGAACGCGCTCGCTGCCAGGAACGTCTGGCGTAAAAGTTTCGTGGGAATCGGACGTTCCTAGGCTGAGAAGCGAGCGCCCGCCCTCGGGCGGTCGGGGGCCCCTTTCTCATTCCCCGTCTGGGCTAAAAATACGAGGTCGGACCCGATGGACTCGGGAGACTGGAGAGTACCAGGGAGACCCTGGAAGCAGGCGACCCGACCCACGCTTCGCTGTCTCCTCGGCCCTCGGGAGTAGAAGCGCGGGGACGGTGGCGTGGGCAGCAGGGGGCGCTCCTGGCCATGCCCAGCGAGTTTCGTGCGAATCGGACCTGGTCCGGAAGAGATACGAAGGGAAAACTCATTACTCGTCGGGGTGGCACATCCAGGCTCTCGACCCTCCCAAAGCGTCCGACCAGGGTGCACCCTGCCGGGCATGGTTAGCCGCCAGCCCCCTTCCTGGAGGTCTGGTTGGCACGGGGTTTTGATTTTTCGGTTTCATATCTCTGGGCTCCTTGGGAGCAGAAAGTCGGTTGAGGGCCCTTTGGAAAGAGCCGGGGCTGCCGTTTAACGCTGTCCAAGCGGCAGGCGAAGCGCACCCACCGTTTTTACGCTATGATTTTTTAAAACCGCCGGGGCGGCAAACACAGGGCCGGTCGGGTTTGAAGACGAATATCTCTTCGGCCCTTGGGAGGAGAGAAGCAGCGCGGGTCACCTTTGAACGCGCTCGCTGCCAGGAACGTCTGGCGTAAAAGTTTCGTGGGAATCGGACGTTCCTAGGCTGAGAAGCGAGCGCCCGCCCTCGGGCGGTCGGGGGCCCCTTTCTCATTCCCCGTCTGGGCTAAAAATACGAGGTCGGACCCGATGGACTCGGGAGACTGGAGAGTACCAGGGAGACCCTGGAAGCAGGCGACCCGACCCACGCTTCGCTGTCTCCTCGGCCCTCGGGAGTAGAAGCGCGGGGACGGTGGCGTGGGCAGCAGGGGGCGCTCCTGGCCATGCCCAGCGAGTTTCGTGCGAATCGGACCTGGTCCGGAAGAGATACGAAGGGAAAACTCATTACTCGTCGGGGTGGCACATCCAGGCTCTCGACCCTCCCAAAGTGTCCGACCAGGGTGCACCCTGCCGGGCTAAGAGAACAGCCAGGTGAACCCTGGAGGTTCCGAACTCCAGACCCCTGGACCCGACGGCTCAGTCCGCCTCAGGTGCACTACAGAGGTCCTCGGGCTGTCCCTGAGTGCATTAAAACGGAAATCAGAATTACTCCCCCGGGTGGCACTTCCAGGCTCTCGACCCTCCCAAAGTGTCCGACCAGGGTGCACCCTGCTGGGCATGGTTAGCCGCCAGCCCCCTTCCTGGAGGTCTGGTTGGCACGGGGTTTTGCAAATAGGTCCCGTCGGGTATATGGGAGAGCAAAGAGAATCAATGGGGTCCAAGCACTAAATTCATCCAGTGGCGTTCTCTGGAAGCCCAAGGGGAGTCCGAGGGGTGTTCGGCCGGCAAGGGGAGCTCTCCCTCGGACACATGATCAAACGCCTGTCCCCTACCGGAAAGTGGTGTGCTCTGGATGCCCCCCCCCCCCCCCCATCCCCCGAGGGGGGTGCTTATCCCGCGAGGGGAGCCCTCCTCGGGTTAAGTGAACCATCATGCCGATTCCCCTATGGAAGTGGGCACATCCAGGCACACAGTCTGCTTTGCTCTCCCCGACCCGAGTGCGTCTGTTGGGCTGAGTGTACGCCCAGGCAACTGGATCCAATGGCTCAGTCCGCCGCAGCGTGCTTCGACGATGGGTCGTACAGCCATGCCACCAGGGTGGGCGTGTTTGTAAATGTACCAGTGGATTCTCGTCGGCCTGCCACATCCATGGTATCGACCCACCAGGCCTGTCCGACCAGGGGTTGACCCTGGACGGGCACGGTCTGTGGTTTGGCCCTTGTCCTAGATGAAATCGGGCACGGGGTTTTCTGGCCAGGTACCATCGGGTTACTGGGAGAGCGGCTTCGGTCTCCAGGTGAGACCAATGGTGAAGCAGCACGAGGCAATGGAGAGCATGCAAAGCGATGGGGAAGCCATGCACGGCAATGGCCACGAAAAAAAAAAAAAAATCACTACGGAAGGAACGTGAAGAACAAGGAGGAGTGTAGTGACACTGCCCAAAGCTGCCCGGTGTTGCAGGGGTCTATTGGTGTGTTGCTTCCTTGTTTGGTAGAGTGGAGTACCAGACCCGCCAGGGGTAGGCAAACCATTCCCCCTACGGTAAGTGAGGAGCCAGCCATTTGACGAGCGGGTGTCCACGTGTACGGGTGCGAGCGCTATCCCCCCACACGGGGTTAGGCCACGGCCTTAGGTGGACGTCTGCCGACCAGCCCCGGCTGATCCAGAACTTCTGATGTGGAGAGCGGTTTTGACAGATCCTCCCTGGTTCTAGCGGGTCAAGCCTCTGATGGGGGGTGGGGGTTATTTGTAACCCATCCCAGAACTCTCTGGGGGAGACTCAGACGGCCAGTCTGTCTACTCAGTTGTCCTATACTGGTGTCTGTGGTTTGGGAGGAAGGGAGTGCCCTGCTTTGTTGGCCTCCTCTTCAAACCTACCTGGGCCCACGAATCACTCTTCTTGGTTACATCACGAAACGTAGGTTGAGCGAGGCTAGGGGGGAGGGAATTCGACGAGGTCTTTCCCTTGTCCCCCCACCAGCGGCCCACGAAAATCAAAACGGCGTGAAGAGAGGGAACGCCGAAAGCACCTGGAGTCGGCCGTCCGCACCTCCGGAGGAGGTGGACGGGGTACGGTGCGGGCATGACCGGATGGGACAGCTTTGCATCAAGGTGAGAGGTCGGCGTCCGAAGGCCAGAGGGCGGTGCGCGAGCACGTTTACACTGGCCGCGGAAGCTGTCCTGGGTAGCCCTGTATGGCGTCTGGACCTGACGGCGCACGCACTTACAACCCGCTGCTTCCTAGCCCCCGGAAGGGGAGGCGGATGTCACTCGTGGTTCATCCCAGACCACGGTGCAAACTACCTGGTTGATCCTGCCAGTAACATATGCTTGTCTCAAAGATTAAGCCATGCAGGTCTAAGTGCACACGGCCGGTACAGTGAAACTGCGAATGGCTCATTAAATCAGTTATGGTTCCTTTGATCGCTCCACACGTTACTCGGATAACTGTGGTAATTCTAGAGCTAATACATGCAAACGAGCGCTGACCCTTCGGGGGATGCGTGCATTTATCAGACCCAAAACCCATCCGGGGGGCTCGGGCCCCCCGGCCGCTTTGGTGACTCTAGATAACCTCGGGCCGATCGCGCGCCCTCCGCGGCGGCGACGTCTCATTCGAATGTCTGCCCTATCAACTTTCGATGGTACCATAGTCGGCTACCATGGTGACCACGGGTAACGGGGAATCAGGGTTCGATTCCGGAGAGGGAGCCTGAGAAACGGCTACCACATCCAAGGAAGGCAGCAGGCGCGCAAATTACCCATTCCCGACACGGGGAGGTAGTGACGAAAAATAACGATACAGGTCTCTTTCGAGGCCCTGTAATCGGAATGAGCGTATCCTAAACCCATGGGTGAGGACCCATTGGAGGGCAAGTCTGGTGCCAGCAGCCGCGGTAATTCCAGCTCCAATAGCGTATATTAAAGTTGCTGCAGTTAAAAAGCTCGTAGTTGGATGTCGGGAGTGGGCTGGCGGTCCGCCGCGAGGCGTGCCACCGCCTGTCTCAGACCCTGTCTCCCGGTGCCCCCCGGATGCCCTTGGCTGGGTGTCCGGACGGGGCTCGGAGCGTTTACTTTGAAAAAATTAGAGTGTTCAAAGCGGGCCCGCTTCTCGCCTGAATACCTGAGCTAGGAATAATGGAATAGGACTCCGGTTCTATTTTGTGGGTTTCCTGAACCAGGGCCATGATTAAGAGGGACGGCCGGGGGCATTCGTATTGCGCCGCTAGAGGTGAAATTCTTGGACCGGCGCAAGACGGACGAAAGCGAAAGCATTTGCCAAGAATGTTTTCATTAATCAAGAACGAAAGTCGGAGGTTCGAAGACGATCAGATACCGTCGTAGTTCCGACCGTAAACTATGCCGACCCGCGATCCGGCGGCGTTATTCCCATGACCCGCCGGGCAGCGTGAGGGAAACCACGAGTCTGTGGGTTCCGGGGGGAGTATGGTTGCAAAGCTGAAACTTAAAGGAATTGACGGAAGGGCACCACCAGGAGTGGAGCCTGCGGCTTAATTTGACTCAACACGGGAAACCTCACCCGGCCCGGACACGGAAAGGATTGACAGATTGATAGCTCTTTCTCGATTCTGTGGGTGGTGGTGCATGGCCGTTCTTAGTTGGTGGAGCGATTTGTCTGGTTAATTCCGATAACGAACGAGACTCCGGCATGCTAAATAGTTACGCGGCCCTCCGCGGTCGGCGTCAAACTTCTTAGAGGGACAAGTGGCGTTCAGCCACGCGAGATGGAGCAATAACAGGTCTGTGATGCCCTTAGATGTCCGGGGCTGCACGCGCGCCACAATGGTTGGATCAGCGTGTGCCTACCCTACACCGAGAGGTGCGGGTAATCCGCTGAACCCCATTCGTGATGGGGACTGGGGATTGCAATTATTCCCCATGAACGAGGAATTCCCAGTAAGCGCGGGTCATAAGCTCGCGTTGATTAAGTCCCTGCCCTTTGTACACACCGCCCGTCGCTACTACCGATCGGATGGTTTAGTGAGGTCCTCGGATCGGCCCCGCCGGGGCTCCTCGCGGGCCTTGGCGGAGCGCCGAGAAGTCGATCAAACTTGACTATCTAGAGGAAGTAAAAGTCGTAACAAGGTTTTCGTAGGTGAACCTGCGAAAGGATCATTAACGGGTAACGCTGTCCGGCGTGCCTCCTCTCCCGACCCCCTCGACTTCGCCGTCCCCCCGCGTCGGGGCCCAGGGTCGAAAGGGTCTTCGGGGTTGCTGTTACACGTGGTCGCTTGCAGGTCAGGCTGGACAGAAGGCATAAAGGAGGAGCCTAGTCCCTCCCACCCCTTCCTCGTCCTCCGCCTCTTCCTCCGCGTCGTCCTTCAGCACCCCCCCCCCGCAGGCCCCGGTATTCTCTGGGTTCCAGCGCGAGAGACGCGTCGTTCAAAAAACTCGGCGTCCCCGCTCGTCGGGCGAAGGCCGGTTTCCCCTCACCTTGCCGGCAGGAGAAGCGCCTGCGAGTCGAGCGGGTCGTACGGGTCCGTCCCGCGCCCTCCCTCTCGCTCGCACGGCCGCTGCCTCCGTCCACCGCGAGGGGTTTTCCTATTTTGTTGTCCTTGTCATTCATCCCCGTCCCCTTGCTCGCTGACGAGCGGACTTTCCGGGGGGGGTTGCGAGCGCTGCTCCTCGTGGGGCAGGCCATGGCCCTTCCTGTGTTCGTCCGCCCACCGGCGTCCTGGGGCGTGGTGGTGGTGGGTGGCGCAGCCGGTTCCCCTGCTTCTCTCTCTCAGAAAGGAGTCTCAGGGGGACCCCCGGCAGGTACCTAGGGCTTGGCCCACGCTACGTGAGTTCCACCCCTTTCGAGGGGTCGGACGGGGCGGGCGCGGAGGGCCGCGGTTCAAAGACTGACTCGTCTGCCACGTGGGGCGTGTGGGCAAAGCGCAACCCCGCGCCCGTTTCAACACTCGCAGACGGGGGCGCCTGACCGGTTGGTGAAACCTTTTAAACCTGTCTTTGTAGTCGTGGTGAAAGACCTAAACTGAGCCTGAAATAAAAGAGTACAACTCTTAGCGGTGGATCACTTGGCTCGTGCGTCGATGAAGAACGCAGCCAGCTGCGAGAACTAATGTGAATTGCAGGACACATTGATCATCGACATTTCGAACGCACATTGCGGCCCCGGGTCCATCCCGGGGCTACGCCTGTCTGAGGGTCGCTATTCCTATCTGTCGGACCTGCCTTCTCAGGCGGGACCGCGGTTGGAGGTTCGTAGGTGGGGGGGTGCCCCCTGGCCTCCGTCTTCCTAAAAGCAGACGGTTCCCGGTCGCTGTCTCGGTGAGATCCGGTCGGTGGGTTCGCTGCGGTTGAGTGCCCGTTCTCCGTGCACAAGCTTCTCCTCCCCCGCTTCGGTTCGTTTCGGTTCGTTTCGGCTCCGCTCCTGGCCTGGCCAGGAACGTGGTCCCCTGCGCCCGAGAAAGAAGCGAGCGTGGCTGCCGGTGGGTTCTCTCCGCTTTGGCTGCCCACGTTTTCGCTTCTTTTCTCACCCCCTGCGCAGGCGGATCACGGAAAGGTGTCTGTTCTGTTCCGTTACGTGCGCGAGCGGAGGGAGGTTGTTGTTACATGCGTTCCCCCCCCCCCTCCCCCGGTGGGGGGGGTGGGGGGGGTCGGGGTTCGGGTGGCTCTGCCTCTGGCGTTTTCCTTACGGGCCGACCTGTCCGTGGCACGTCCGTGACGTCCCGACCTGTGTCCTCGTTAGCCCGGGTGAAAAGGGACTCGTCCCCTAACCCGGCGGTGTTCACGCTTCTGGGCAACCCTCCAGAGCGAACTCGGGAGCGACCTCAGATCAGACGAGACAACCCGCTGAATTTAAGCATATTACTAAGCGGAGGAAAAGAAACTAACAAGGATTCCCTCAGTAGCGGCGAGCGAAGAGGGAAGAGCCCAGCGCTGAATCCCCCGTCCGGGTGCGGGCGAGGGGAATTGTGGCGTATGGAAGTCTGTTTTCTTCCTGGCGCGGGCCGGGGGCCTGAGTCCTTCTGATGGAGGCTCAGCCCGTGGACGGTGTGAGGCCGGTAAATGGCCCCAGCCCCGCCAGGGTAGCGGTCTTCTCGGAGTCGGGTTGCTTGGGAATGCAGCCCAAAGTGGGTGGTAAACTCCATCTAAGGCTAAATACCGGCACGAGACCGATAGCGAACAAGTACCGTAAGGGA
>NW_027658390.1:158490-170990 GCF_041902795.1 Electrophorus electricus | reverse complement strand
TAGTAGTAGTAGTAGTAGTAGTAGTAGTAGTATGATTTAAAGGTACAAAGTGAATGAAGTGTGCCCAGGCCCAGAGCTACTTTGCTGGGCATGACTGTGTTTGACCTCTTGGGCCTGGAAGTCTATTTCTAGGCTTATATAAAGGGTCAAACTTCTTGAAGTGTGCCCAGGCCCAGAGCTACTTTGCTGGGCATGACTGTGTTTGACCTCTTGGGTCTGGAAGTCTGGTGGTAGTAGTAGTAGTATGATTTAAAGGCACAAAGTGATTGAAGTGTGCCCAGGCCCAGAGCTACTTTGCTGGGCATGAATGTGTTTGAACTCTTGGGCCTGGAAGTCTGGTAGTAGTAGTATGATTTAAAGGCACAAAGTGATTGAAGTGTGCCCAGGCCCAGAGCTACTTTGCTGGGCATGACTGTGTTTGACCTCTTGGGCCTGGAAGTCTGGTGGTAGTAGTAGTATGATTTAAAGGCACAAAGTGATTGAAGTGTGCCCAGGCCCAGAGCTACTTTGCTGGGCATGAATGTGTTTGAACTCTTGGGCCTGGAAGTCTGGTAGTAGTAGTAGTAGTAGTAGTAGTAGTAGTAGTAGTAGTAGTAGTATGATTTAAAGGTACAAAGTGAATGAAGTGTGCCCAGGCCCAGAGCTACTTTGCTGGGCATGACTGTGTTTGACCTCTTGGCTCTGGAAGTCTATTTCTAGGCTTATATAAAGGGTCAAACTTCTTGAAGTGTGCCCAGGCCCAGAGCTACTTTGCTGGGCATGACTGTGTTTGACCTCTGGGGCCTGGAAGTCTGGTAGTAGTAGTATGATTTAAAGGCACAAAGTGATTGAAGTGTGCCCAGGCCCAGAGCTACTTTGCTGGGCATGACTGTGTTTGACCTCTTGGGCCTGGAAGTCTGGTAGTAGTAGTAGTAGTAGTAGTAGTAGTAGTAGTAGTAGTATGATTTAAAGGTACAAAGTGAATGAAGTGTGCCCAGGCCCAGAGCTACTTTGCTGGGCATGACTGTGTTTGACGTCTTGGGCCTGGAAGTCTGGTAGTAGTAGTATGATTTAAAGGTACAAAGTGAATGAAGTGTGCCCAGGCCCAGAGCTACTTTGCTGGGCATGACTGTGTTTGACCTCTTGGCTCTGGAAGTCTATTTCTAGGCTTATATAAAGGGTCAAACTTCTTGAAGTGTGCCCAGGCCCAGAGCTACTTTGCTGGGCATGACTGTGTTTGACCTCTGGGGCCTGGAAGTCTGGTAGTAGTAGTATGATTTAAAGGCACAAAGTGATTGAAGTGTGCCCAGGCCCAGAGCTACTTTGCTGGGCATGAATGTGTTTGAACTCTTGGGCCTGGAAGTCTATTTCTAGGCTTATATAAAGGGTCAAACTTCTTGAAGTGTGCCCAGGCCCAGAGCTACTTTGCTGGGCATGACTGTGTTTGACCTCTTGGGCCTGGAAGTCTGGTAGTAGTAGTAGTAGTAGTAGTAGTAGTAGTAGTAGTAGTAGTAGTATGATTTAAAGGTACAAAGTGAATGAAGTGTGCCCAGGCCCACAGCTACTTTGCTGGGCATGACTGTGTTTGACCTCTTGGGCCTGAAAGTCTATTTCTAGGCTTATATAAAGGGTCAAACTTCTTGAAGTGTGCCCAGGCCCAGAGCTACTTTGCTGGGCATGACTGTGTTTGACCTCTGGGGCCTGGAAGTCTGGTAGTAGTAGTATGATTTAAAGACACAAAGTGATTGAAGTGTGCCCAGGCCCAGAGCTACTTTGCTGGGCATGAATGTGTTTGAACTCTTGGGCCTGGAAGTCTGGTAGTAGTAGTATGATTTAAAGGTACAAAGTGAATGAAGTGTGCCCAGGCCCAGAGCTACTTTGCTGTGCATGACTGTGTTTGACCTCTTGGCTCTGGAAGTCTATTTCTAGGCTTATATAAAGGGTCAAACTTCTTGAAGTGTGCCCAGGCCCAGAGCTACTTTGCTGGGCATGACTGTGTTTGACCTCTGGGGCCTGGAAGTCTGGTAGTAGTAGTATGATTTAAAGGCACAAAGTGATTGAAGTGTGCCCAGGCCCAGAGCTACTTTGCTGGGCATGATTCTGTGACCTCTTGGGTCTGGAAATGTGGTACTTTGAAGGATTAAAAGAGTGAAACGGTCTGAAGTGTGCGCAGGTGTAAAGCAACCTTGCTAGGCATGAAGGTGTGACCTCCAGGGCCTGGAAGTCTGGTGGTAGTAGTAGTATGATTTAAAGGCACAAAGTGATTGAAGTGTGCCCAGGCCCAGAGCTACTTTGCTGGGCATGACTGTGTTTGACCTCTTGGGCCTGGAAGTCTGGTGGTAGTAGTAGTATGATTTAAAGGCACAAAGTGATTGAAGTGTGCCCAGGCCCAGAGCTACTTTGCTGGGCATGACTGTGTTTGACCTCTTGGCTCTGGAAGTCTATTTCTAGGCTTATATAAAGGGTCAAACTTCTTGAAGTGTGCCCAGGCCCAGAGCTACTTTGCTGGGCATGACTGTGTTTGACCTCTGGGGCCTGGAAGTCTGGTAGTAGTAGTATGATTTAAAGGCACAAAGTGATTGAAGTGTGCCCAGGCCCAGAGCTACTTTGCTGGGCATGAATGTGTTTGAACTCTTGGGCCTGGAAGTCTATTTCTAGGCTTATATAAAGGGTCAAACTTCTTGAAGTGTGCCCAGGCCCAGAGCTACTTTGCTGGGCATGACTGTGTTTGACCTCTTGGGCCTGGAAGTCTGGTAGTAGTAGTAGTAGTAGTAGTAGTAGTAGTAGTAGTAGTAGTAGTATGATTTAAAGGTACAAAGTGAATGAAGTGTGCCCAGGCCCACAGCTACTTTGCTGGGCATGACTGTGTTTGACCTCTTGGGCCTGAAAGTCTATTTCTAGGCTTATATAAAGGGTCAAACTTCTTGAAGTGTGCCCAGGCCCAGAGCTACTTTGCTGGGCATGACTGTGTTTGACCTCTGGGGCCTGGAAGTCTGGTAGTAGTAGTATGATTTAAAGACACAAAGTGATTGAAGTGTGCCCAGGCCCAGAGCTACTTTGCTGGGCATGAATGTGTTTGAACTCTTGGGCCTGGAAGTCTGGTAGTAGTAGTATGATTTAAAGGTACAAAGTGAATGAAGTGTGCCCAGGCCCAGAGCTACTTTGCTGTGCATGACTGTGTTTGACCTCTTGGCTCTGGAAGTCTATTTCTAGGCTTATATAAAGAGTCAAACTTCTTGAAGTGTGCCCAGGCCCAGAGCTACTTTGCTGGGCATGACTGTGTTTGACCTCTGGGGCCTGGAAGTCTGGTAGTAGTAGTATGATTTAAAGGCACAAAGTGATTGAAGTGTGCCCAGGCCCAGAGCTACTTTGCTGGGCATGATTCTGTGACCTCTTGGGTCTGGAAATGTGGTACTTTGAAGGATTAAAAGAGTGAAACGGTCTGAAGTGTGCGCAGGTGTAAAGCAACCTTGCTAGGCATGAAGGTGTGACCTCCAGGGCCTGGAAGTCTGGTGGTAGTAGTAGTATGATTTAAAGGCACAAAGTGATTGAAGTGTGCCCAGGCCCAGAGCTACTTTGCTGGGCATGACTGTGTTTGACCTCTTGGGCCTGGAAGTCTGGTGGTAGTAGTAGTATGATTTAAAGGCACAAAGTGATTGAAGTGTGCCCAGGCCCAGAGCTACTTTGCTGGGCATGAATGTGTTTGAACTCTTGGGCCTGGAAGTCTATTTCTAGGCTTATATAAAGGGTCAAACATCTTGAAGTGTGCCCAGGCCCAGAGCTACTTTGCTGTGCATGACTGTGGTTGACCTCTTGGCCCTGGAAGTCTGGTGGTAGTAGTAGTATGATTTAAAGGCACAAAGTGAATGAAGTGTGCCCAGGCCCAGAGCTACTTTGCTGGGCATGAATGTGTTTGAACTCTTGGGCCTGGAAGTCTGGTAGTAGTAGTAGTAGTAGTAGTAGTAGTAGTAGTAGTATGATTTAAAGGCACAAAGTGCTTGAAGTGTGCCCAGGCCCAGAGCTACTTTGCTGTGCATGACTGTGTTTGACCTCTTGGCTCTGGAAGTCTATTTCTAGGCTTATATAAAGGGTCAAACTTCTTGAAGTGTGCCCAGGCCCAGAGCTACTTTGCTGTGTATGACTGTGTGACCTCTTGGCCCTGGAATTCTGGTGGTAGTAGTAGTATGATTTAAAGGCACAAAGTGAATGAAGTGTGCCCAGGCCCAGAGCTACTTTGCTGGGCATGACTGTGTTTGACCTCTTGGGCCTGGAAGTCTGGTAGTAGTAGTATGATTTAAAGGCACAAAGTGATTGAAGTGTGCCCAGGCCCAGAGCTACTTTGCTGGGCATGAATGTGTTTGAACTCTTGGGCCTGGAAGTCTATTTCTAGGCTTATATAAAGGGACAAACTTCTTGAAGTGTGCCCAGGCCCAGAGCTACTTTGCTGTGTATGACTGTGTGACCTCTTGGCCCTGGAATTCTGGTGGTAGTAGTAGTAGTAGTAGTATGATTTAAAGGTACAAAGTGAATGAAGTGTGCCCAGGCCCAGAGCCAGGCCTGGGCAGCAGGGGGCGCTCCTGGCCATGCCCAGCGAGTTTCGTGCGAATCGGACCTGGTCCGGAAGAGATACGAAGGGAAAACTCATTACTCGTCGGGGTGGCACATCCAGGCTCTCGACCCTCCCAAAGCGTCCGACCAGGGTGCACCCTGCCGGGCATGGTTAGCCGCCAGCCCCCTTCCTGGAGGTCTGGTTGGCACGGGGTTTTGATTTATCGGTTTCATATCTCTGGGCTCCTTGGGAGCAGAAAGTCGGTTGAGGGCCCTTTGGAAAGAGCCGGGGCTGCCGTTTAACGCTGTCCAAGCGGCAGGCGAAGCGCACCCACCGTTTTTACGCTATGATTTTTTAAAACCGCCGGGGCGGCAAACACAGGGCCGGTCGGGTTTGAAGACGAATATCTCTTCGGCCCTTGGGAGGAGAGAAGCAGCGCGGGTCACCTTTGAACGCGCTCGCTGCCAGGAACGTCTGGCGTAAAAGTTTCGTGGGAATCGGACGTTCCTAGGCTGAGAAGCGAGCGCCCGCCCTCGGGCGGTCGGGGGCCCCTTTCTCATTCCCCGTCTGGGCTAAAAATACGAGGTCGGACCCGATGGACTCGGGAGACTGGAGAGTACCAGGGAGACCCTGGAAGCAGGCGACCCGACCCACGCTTCGCTGTCTCCTCGGCCCTCGGGAGTAGAAGCGCGGGGACGGTGGCGTGGGCAGCAGGGGGCGCTCCTGGCCATGCCCAGCGAGTTTCGTGCGAATCGGACCTGGTCCGGAAGAGATACGAAGGGAAAACTCATTACTCGTCGGGGTGGCACATCCAGGCTCTCGACCCTCCCAAAGCGTCCGACCAGGGTGCACCCTGCCGGGCATGGTTAGCCGCCAGCCCCCTTCCTGGAGGTCTGGTTGGCACGGGGTTTTGATTTTTCGGTTTCATATCTCTGGGCTCCTTGGGAGCAGAAAGTCGGTTGAGGGCCCTTTGGAAAGAGCCGGGGCTGCCGTTTAACGCTGTCCAAGCGGCAGGCGAAGCGCACCCACCGTTTTTACGCTATGATTTTTTAAAACCGCCGGGGCGGCAAACACAGGGCCGGTCGGGTTTGAAGACGAATATCTCTTCGGCCCTTGGGAGGAGAGAAGCAGCGCGGGTCACCTTTGAACGCGCTCGCTGCCAGGAACGTCTGGCGTAAAAGTTTCGTGGGAATCGGACGTTCCTAGGCTGAGAAGCGAGCGCCCGCCCTCGGGCGGTCGGGGGCCCCTTTCTCATTCCCCGTCTGGGCTAAAAATACGAGGTCGGACCCGATGGACTCGGGAGACTGGAGAGTACCAGGGAGACCCTGGAAGCAGGCGACCCGACCCACGCTTCGCTGTCTCCTCGGCCCTCGGGAGTAGAAGCGCGGGGACGGTGGCGTGGGCAGCAGGGGGCGCTCCTGGCCATGCCCAGCGAGTTTCGTGCGAATCGGACCTGGTCCGGAAGAGATACGAAGGGAAAACTCATTACTCGTCGGGGTGGCACATCCAGGCTCTCGACCCTCCCAAAGCGTCCGACCAGGGTGCACCCTGCCGGGCATGGTTAGCCGCCAGCCCCCTTCCTGGAGGTCTGGTTGGCACGGGGTTTTGATTTATCGGTTTCATATCTCTGGGCTCCTTGGGAGCAGAAAGTCGGTTGAGGGCCCTTTGGAAAGAGCCGGGGCTGCCGTTTAACGCTGTCCAAGCGGCAGGCGAAGCGCACCCACCGTTTTTACGCTATGATTTTTTAAAACCGCCGGGGCGGCAAACACAGGGCCGGTCGGGTTTGAAGACGAATATCTCTTCGGCCCTTGGGAGGAGAGAAGCAGCGCGGGTCACCTTTGAACGCGCTCGCTGCCAGGAACGTCTGGCGTAAAAGTTTCGTGGGAATCGGACGTTCCTAGGCTGAGAAGCGAGCGCCCGCCCTCGGGCGGTCGGGGGCCCCTTTCTCATTCCCCGTCTGGGCTAAAAATACGAGGTCGGACCCGATGGACTCGGGAGACTGGAGAGTACCAGGGAGACCCTGGAAGCAGGCGACCCGACCCACGCTTCGCTGTCTCCTCGGCCCTCGGGAGTAGAAGCGCGGGGACGGTGGCGTGGGCAGCAGGGGGCGCTCCTGGCCATGCCCAGCGAGTTTCGTGCGAATCGGACCTGGTCCGGAAGAGATACGAAGGGAAAACTCATTACTCGTCGGGGTGGCACATCCAGGCTCTCGACCCTCCCAAAGTGTCCGACCAGGGTGCACCCTGCCGGGCTAAGAGAACAGCCAGGTGAACCCTGGAGGTTCCGAACTCCAGACCCCTGGACCCGACGGCTCAGTCCGCCTCAGGTGCACTACAGAGGTCCTCGGGCTGTCCCTGAGTGCATTAAAACGGAAATCAGAATTACTCCCCCGGGTGGCACTTCCAGGCTCTCGACCCTCCCAAAGTGTCCGACCAGGGTGCACCCTGCTGGGCATGGTTAGCCGCCAGCCCCCTTCCTGGAGGTCTGGTTGGCACGGGGTTTTGCAAATAGGTCCCGTCGGGTATATGGGAGAGCAAAGAGAATCAATGGGGTCCAAGCACTAAATTCATCCAGTGGCGTTCTCTGGAAGCCCAAGGGGAGTCCGAGGGGTGTTCGGCCGGCAAGGGGAGCTCTCCCTCGGACACATGATCAAACGCCTGTCCCCTACCGGAAAGTGGTGTGCTCTGGATGCCCCCCCCCCCCCCCATCCCCCGAGGGGGGTGCTTATCCCGCGAGGGGAGCCCTCCTCGGGTTAAGTGAACCATCATGCCGATTCCCCTATGGAAGTGGGCACATCCAGGCACACAGTCTGCTTTGCTCTCCCCGACCCGAGTGCGTCTGTTGGGCTGAGTGTACGCCCAGGCAACTGGATCCAATGGCTCAGTCCGCCGCAGCGTGCTTCGACGATGGGTCGTACAGCCATGCCACCAGGGTGGGCGTGTTTGTAAATGTACCAGTGGATTCTCGTCGGCCTGCCACATCCATGGTATCGACCCACCAGGCCTGTCCGACCAGGGGTTGACCCTGGACGGGCACGGTCTGTGGTTTGGCCCTTGTCCTAGATGAAATCGGGCACGGGGTTTTCTGGCCAGGTACCATCGGGTTACTGGGAGAGCGGCTTCGGTCTCCAGGTGAGACCAATGGTGAAGCAGCACGAGGCAATGGAGAGCATGCAAAGCGATGGGGAAGCCATGCACGGCAATGGCCACGAAAAAAAAAAAAAAATCACCACGGAAGGAACGTGAAGAACAAGGAGGAGTGTAGTGACACTGCCCAAAGCTGCCCGGTGTTGCAGGGGTCTATTGGTGTGTTGCTTCCTTGTTTGGTAGAGTGGAGTACCAGACCCGCCAGGGGTAGGCAAACCATTCCCCCTACGGTAAGTGAGGAGCCAGCCATTTGACGAGCGGGTGTCCACGTGTACGGGTGCGAGCGCTATCCCCCCACACGGGGTTAGGCCACGGCCTTAGGTGGACGTCTGCCGACCAGCCCCGGCTGATCCAGAACTTCTGATGTGGAGAGCGGTTTTGACAGATCCTCCCTGGTTCTAGCGGGTCAAGCCTCTGATGGGGGGTGGGGGTTATTTGTAACCCATCCCAGAACTCTCTGGGGGAGACTCAGACGGCCAGTCTGTCTACTCAGTTGTCCTATACTGGTGTCTGTGGTTTGGGAGGAAGGGAGTGCCCTGCTTTGTTGGCCTCCTCTTCAAACCTACCTGGGCCCACGAATCACTCTTCTTGGTTACATCACGAAACGTAGGTTGAGCGAGGCTAGGGGGGAGGGAATTCGACGAGGTCTTTCCCTTGTCCCCCCACCAGCGGCCCACGAAAATCAAAACGGCGTGAAGAGAGGGAACGCCGAAAGCACCTGGAGTCGGCCGTCCGCACCTCCGGAGGAGGTGGACGGGGTACGGTGCGGGCATGACCGGATGGGACAGCTTTGCATCAAGGTGAGAGGTCGGCGTCCGAAGGCCAGAGGGCGGTGCGCGAGCACGTTTACACTGGCCGCGGAAGCTGTCCTGGGTAGCCCTGTATGGCGTCTGGACCTGACGGCGCACGCACTTACAACCCGCTGCTTCCTAGCCCCCGGAAGGGGAGGCGGATGTCACTCGTGGTTCATCCCAGACCACGGTGCAAACTACCTGGTTGATCCTGCCAGTAACATATGCTTGTCTCAAAGATTAAGCCATGCAGGTCTAAGTGCACACGGCCGGTACAGTGAAACTGCGAATGGCTCATTAAATCAGTTATGGTTCCTTTGATCGCTCCACACGTTACTCGGATAACTGTGGTAATTCTAGAGCTAATACATGCAAACGAGCGCTGACCCTTCGGGGGATGCGTGCATTTATCAGACCCAAAACCCATCCGGGGGGCTCGGGCCCCCCGGCCGCTTTGGTGACTCTAGATAACCTCGGGCCGATCGCGCGCCCTCCGCGGCGGCGACGTCTCATTCGAATGTCTGCCCTATCAACTTTCGATGGTACCATAGTCGGCTACCATGGTGACCACGGGTAACGGGGAATCAGGGTTCGATTCCGGAGAGGGAGCCTGAGAAACGGCTACCACATCCAAGGAAGGCAGCAGGCGCGCAAATTACCCATTCCCGACACGGGGAGGTAGTGACGAAAAATAACGATACAGGTCTCTTTCGAGGCCCTGTAATCGGAATGAGCGTATCCTAAACCCATGGGTGAGGACCCATTGGAGGGCAAGTCTGGTGCCAGCAGCCGCGGTAATTCCAGCTCCAATAGCGTATATTAAAGTTGCTGCAGTTAAAAAGCTCGTAGTTGGATGTCGGGAGTGGGCTGGCGGTCCGCCGCGAGGCGTGCCACCGCCTGTCTCAGACCCTGTCTCCCGGTGCCCCCCGGATGCCCTTGGCTGGGTGTCCGGACGGGGCTCGGAGCGTTTACTTTGAAAAAATTAGAGTGTTCAAAGCGGGCCCGCTTCTCGCCTGAATACCTGAGCTAGGAATAATGGAATAGGACTCCGGTTCTATTTTGTGGGTTTCCTGAACCAGGGCCATGATTAAGAGGGACGGCCGGGGGCATTCGTATTGCGCCGCTAGAGGTGAAATTCTTGGACCGGCGCAAGACGGACGAAAGCGAAAGCATTTGCCAAGAATGTTTTCATTAATCAAGAACGAAAGTCGGAGGTTCGAAGACGATCAGATACCGTCGTAGTTCCGACCGTAAACTATGCCGACCCGCGATCCGGCGGCGTTATTCCCATGACCCGCCGGGCAGCGTGAGGGAAACCACGAGTCTGTGGGTTCCGGGGGGAGTATGGTTGCAAAGCTGAAACTTAAAGGAATTGACGGAAGGGCACCACCAGGAGTGGAGCCTGCGGCTTAATTTGACTCAACACGGGAAACCTCACCCGGCCCGGACACGGAAAGGATTGACAGATTGATAGCTCTTTCTCGATTCTGTGGGTGGTGGTGCATGGCCGTTCTTAGTTGGTGGAGCGATTTGTCTGGTTAATTCCGATAACGAACGAGACTCCGGCATGCTAAATAGTTACGCGGCCCTCCGCGGTCGGCGTCAAACTTCTTAGAGGGACAAGTGGCGTTCAGCCACGCGAGATGGAGCAATAACAGGTCTGTGATGCCCTTAGATGTCCGGGGCTGCACGCGCGCCACAATGGTTGGATCAGCGTGTGCCTACCCTACACCGAGAGGTGCGGGTAATCCGCTGAACCCCATTCGTGATGGGGACTGGGGATTGCAATTATTCCCCATGAACGAGGAATTCCCAGTAAGCGCGGGTCATAAGCTCGCGTTGATTAAGTCCCTGCCCTTTGTACACACCGCCCGTCGCTACTACCGATCGGATGGTTTAGTGAGGTCCTCGGATCGGCCCCGCCGGGGCTCCTCGCGGGCCTTGGCGGAGCGCCGAGAAGTCGATCAAACTTGACTATCTAGAGGAAGTAAAAGTCGTAACAAGGTTTTCGTAGGTGAACCTGCGAAAGGATCATTAACGGGTAACGCTGTCCGGCGTGCCTCCTCTCCCGACCCCCTCGACTTCGCCGTCCCCCCGCGTCGGGGCCCAGGGTCGAAAGGGTCTTCGGGGTTGCTGTTACACGTGGTCGCTTGCAGGTCAGGCTGGACAGAAGGCATAAAGGAGGAGCCTAGTCCCTCCCACCCCTTCCTCGTCCTCCGCCTCTTCCTCCGCGTCGTCCTTCAGCACCCCCCCCCCGCAGGCCCCGGTATTCTCTGGGTTCCAGCGCGAGAGACGCGTCGTTCAAAAAACTCGGCGTCCCCGCTCGTCGGGCGAAGGCCGGTTTCCCCTCACCTTGCCGGCAGGAGAAGCGCCTGCGAGTCGAGCGGGTCGTACGGGTCCGTCCCGCGCCCTCCCTCTCGCTCGCACGGCCGCTGCCTCCGTCCACCGCGAGGGGTTTTCCTATTTTGTTGTCCTTGTCATTCATCCCCGTCCCCTTGCTCGCTGACGAGCGGACTTTCCGGGGGGGGTTGCGAGCGCTGCTCCTCGTGGGGCAGGCCATGGCCCTTCCTGTGTTCGTCCGCCCACCGGCGTCCTGGGGCGTGGTGGTGGTGGGTGGCGCAGCCGGTTCCCCTGCTTCTCTCTCTCAGAAAGGAGTCTCAGGGGGACCCCCGGCAGGTACCTAGGGCTTGGCCCACGCTACGTGAGTTCCACCCCTTTCGAGGGGTCGGACGGGGCGGGCGCGGAGGGCCGCGGTTCAAAGACTGACTCGTCTGCCACGTGGGGCGTGTGGGCAAAGCGCAACCCCGCGCCCGTTTCAACACTCGCAGACGGGGGCGCCTGACCGGTTGGTGAAACCTTTTAAACCTGTCTTTGTAGTCGTGGTGAAAGACCTAAACTGAGCCTGAAATAAAAGAGTACAACTCTTAGCGGTGGATCACTTGGCTCGTGCGTCGATGAAGAACGCAGCCAGCTGCGAGAACTAATGTGAATTGCAGGACACATTGATCATCGACATTTCGAACGCACATTGCGGCCCCGGGTCCATCCCGGGGCTACGCCTGTCTGAGGGTCGCTATTCCTATCTGTCGGACCTGCCTTCTCAGGCGGGACCGCGGTTGGAGGTTCGTAGGTGGGGGGGTGCCCCCTGGCCTCCGTCTTCCTAAAAGCAGACGGTTCCCGGTCGCTGTCTCGGTGAGATCCGGTCGGTGGGTTCGCTGCGGTTGAGTGCCCGTTCTCCGTGCACAAGCTTCTCCTCCCCCGCTTCGGTTCGTTTCGGTTCGTTTCGGCTCCGCTCCTGGCCTGGCCAGGAACGTGGTCCCCTGCGCCCGAGAAAGAAGCGAGCGTGGCTGCCGGTGGGTTCTCTCCGCTTTGGCTGCCCACGTTTTCGCTTCTTTTCTCACCCCCTGCGCAGGCGGATCACGGAAAGGTGTCTGTTCTGTTCCGTTACGTGCGCGAGCGGAGGGAGGTTGTTGTTACATGCGTTCCCCCCCCCCTCCCCCGGTGGGGGGGGTGGGGGGGGTCGGGGTTCGGGTGGCTCTGCCTCTGGCGTTTTCCTTACGGGCCGACCTGTCCGTGGCACGTCCGTGACGTCCCGACCTGTGTCCTCGTTAGCCCGGGTGAAAAGGGACTCGTCCCCTAACCCGGCGGTGTTCACGCTTCTGGGCAACCCTCCAGAGCGAACTCGGGAGCGACCTCAGATCAGACGAGACAACCCGCTGAATTTAAGCATATTACTAAGCGGAGGAAAAGAAACTAACAAGGATTCCCTCAGTAGCGGCGAGCGAAGAGGGAAGAGCCCAGCGCTGAATCCCCCGTCCGGGTGCGGGCGAGGGGAATTGTGGCGTATGGAAGTCTGTTTTCTTCCTGGCGCGGGCCGGGGGCCTGAGTCCTTCTGATGGAGGCTCAGCCCGTGGACGGTGTGAGGCCGGTAAATGGCCCCAGCCCCGCCAGGGTAGCGGTCTTCTCGGAGTCGGGTTGCTTGGGAATGCAGCCCAAAGTGGGTGGTAAACTCCATCTAAGGCTAAATACCGGCAC
>NW_027658390.1:143490-153490 GCF_041902795.1 Electrophorus electricus | reverse complement strand
GTGTTTGACCTCTTGGGCCTGGAAGTCTATTTCTAGGCTTATATAAAGGGTCAAACTTCTTGAAGTGTGCCCAGGCCCAGAGCTACTTTGCTGGGCATGACTGTGTTTGACCTCTTGGGCCTGGAAGTCTGGTAGTAGTAGTAGTATGATTTAAAGGCACAAATTGATTGAAGTGTGCCCAGGCCCAGAGCTACTTTGCTGTGCATGACTGTGTTTGACCTCTTGGCTCTGGAAGTCTATTTCTAGGCTTATATAAAGGGTCAAACTTCTTGAAGTGTGCCCAGGCCCAGAGCTACTTTGCTGGGCATGAATGTGTTTGAACTCTTGGGCCTGGAAGTCTGGTGGTAGTAGTAGTATGATTTAAAGGTACAAAGTGAATGAAGTGTGCCCAGGCCCAGAGCTACTTTGCTGGGCATGACTGTGTTTGACGTCTTGGGCCTGGAAGTCTGGTAGTAGTAGTATGATTTAAAGGTACAAAGTGAATGAAGTGTGCCCAGGCCCAGAGCTACTTTGCTGGGCATGACTGTGTTTGACCTCTTGGGCCTGGAAGTCTATTTCTAGGCTTATATAAAGGGTCAAACTTCTTGAAGTGTGCCCAGGCCCAGAGCTACTTTGCTGGGCATGACTGTGTTTGACCTCTTGGGTCCTGGAAGTCTGGTAGTAGTAGTAGTATGATTTAAAGGCACAAAGTGATTGAAGTGTGCCCAGGCCCAGAGCTACTTTGCTGGGCATGACTGTGTTTGACCTCTTGGCTCTGGAAGTCTATTTCTAGGCTTATATAAAGGGTCAAACTTCTTGAAGTGTGCCCAGGCCCAGAGCTACTTTGCTGGGCATGACTGTGTTTCACCTCTTGGGCCTGGAAGTCTGGTAGTAGTAGTATGATTTAAAGGCACAAAGTGATTGAAGTGTGCCCAGGCCCAGAGCTACTTTGCTGGGCATGAATGTGTTTGACCTCTTGGGCCTGGAAGTCTGGTGGTAGTAGTAGTATGATTTAAAGTACAAAGTGAATGAAGTGTGCCCAGGCCCAGAGCTACTTTGCTGTGCATGACTGTGTTTGAACTCTTGGGCCTGGAAGTCTATTTCTAGCTTATATAAAGGGTCAAACATCTTGAAGTGTGCCCAGGCCCAGAGCTACTTTGCTGGGCATGACTGTGTTTGACCTCTTGGGCCTGGAAGTCTATTTCTAGGCTTATATAAAGGGTCAAACTTCTTGAAGTGTGCCCAGGCCCAGAGCTACTTTGCTGGGCATGACTGTGTTTGACCTCTTGGGCCTGGAAGTCTGGTAGTAGTAGTATGATTTAAAGGCACAAATTGATTGAAGTGTGCCCAGGCCCAGAGCTACTTGCTGTGCATGACTGTGTTTACCTCTTGGCTCTGGAAGTCTATTTCTAGGCTTATATAAAGGGTCAAACTTCTTGAAGTGTGCCCAGGCCCAGAGCTACTTTGCTGGGCTGGGCATGTGTTTGAACTCTTGGGCCTGAAGTCTGGTGGTAGTAGTATTATGATTTAAAGGGCACAAAGTGATTGAAGTGTGCCCAGGCCCAGAGCTACTTTGCTGTGCATGACTGTGGTTGACCTCTTGGGCCTGGAAGTCTGGTGGTAGTAGTAGTATGATTTAAAGGCACAAAGTGATTGAAGTGTGCCCAGGCCCAGAGCTACTTTGCTGGGCATGACTGTGTTTGACCTCTTGGGCCTGGAAGTCTGGTAGTAGTAGTATGATTTAAAGGTACAAAGTGAATGAAGTGTGCCCAGGCCCAGAGCTACTTTGCTGGGCATGACTGTGTTTGACGTCTTGGGCCTGGAAGTCTGGTAGTAGTAGTATGATTTAAAGGTACAAAGTGAATGAAGTGTGCCCAGGCCCAGAGCTACTTTGCTGGGCATGACTGTGTTTGACCTCTTGGGCCTGGAAGTCTATTTCTAGGCTTATATAAAGGGTCAAACTTCTTGAAGTGTGCCCCAGGCCCAGAGCTACTTTGCTGGGCATGACTGTGTTTGACCTCTTGGGTCTGGAAGTCTGGTAGTAGTAGTAGTATGATTTAAAGGCACAAAGTGATTGAAGTGTGCCCAGGCCCAGAGCTACTTTGCTGGGCATGACTGTGTTTGACCTCTTGGCTCTGGAAGTCTATTTCTAGGCTTATATAAAGGGTCAAACTTCTTGAAGTGTGCCCAGGCCCAGAGCTACTTTGCTGGGCATGACTGTGTTTCACCTCTTGGGCCTGGAAGTCTGGTAGTAGTAGTATGATTTAAAGGCACAAAGTGATTGAAGTGTGCCCAGGCCCAGAGCTACTTTGCTGGGCATGAATGTGTTTGACCTCTTGGGCCTGGGAAGTCTGGTGGTAGTAGTAGTATGATTTAAAGGTACAAAGTGAATGAAGTGTGCCCAGGCCCAGAGCTACTTTGCTGTGCATGACTGTGTTTGACCTCTTGGCCTGGAAGTCTATTTCTAGGCTTATATAAAGGGTCAAACATCTTGAAGTGTGCCCAGGCCCAGAGCTACTTTGCTGGGCATGACTGTGTTTGACCTCTTGGGCCTGGAAGTCTATTTCTAGGCTTATATAAAGGGTCAAACTTCTTGAAGTGTGCCCAGGCCCAGAGCTACTTTGCTGGGCATGACTGTGTTTGACCTCTTGGGTCTGGAAGTCTGGTAGTAGTAGTAGTATGATTTAAAGGCACAAAGTGATTGAAGTGTGCCCAGGCCCAGAGCTACTTTGCTGGGCATGACTGTGTTTGACCTCTTGGCTCTGGAAGTCTATTCTAGGCTTATATAAAGGGTCAAACATCTTGAAGTGTGCCCAGGCCCAGAGCTACTTTGCTGGGCATGAATGTGTTTGAACTCTTGGGCCTGGAAGTCCTGGTGGTAGTAGTAGTATGATTTAAAGGCACAAAGTGATTGAAGTGTGGCCCAGGGCCCAGAGCTACTTTGCTGGGCATGACTGTGTGACCTCTTGGGCCTGGAAGTCTGTTTCTAGTATTATTTAAAGGGTCAAACTTCTTGAAGTGTGCCCAGGCCCAGAGCTACTTTGCTGTGTATGACTGTGTGACCTCTTGGCCCTGGAATTCTGGTGGTAGTAGTAGTATGATTTAAAGGCACAAAGTGAATGAAGTGTGCCCAGGCCCAGAGCTACTTTGCTGGGCATGACTGTGTTTGACCTCTTGGGCCTGGAAGTCTGGTAGTAGTAGTATGATTTAAAGGCACAAAGTGATTGAAGTGTGCCCAGGCCCAGAGCTACTTTGCTGGGCATGAATGTGTTTGACCTCTTGGGGCCTGGAAGTCTGGTGGTAGTAGTAGTATGATTTAAAGGTACAAAGTGAATGAAGTGTGCCCAGGCCCAGAGCTACTTTGCTGGCATGACTGTGTTTGACCTCTTGGGCCTGGAAGTCTGGTGGTAGTAGTAGTATGATTTAAGGTACAAAGTGAATGAAGTGTGCCCAGGCCCAGAGCCAGGCCTGGGCAGCAGGGGGCGCTCCTGGCCATGCCCAGCGAGTTTCGTGCGAATCGGACCTGGTCCGGAAGAGATACGAAGGGAAAACTCATTACTCGTCGGGGTGGCACATCCAGGCTCTCGACCCTCCCAAAGCGTCCGACCAGGGTGCACCCTGCCGGGCATGGTTAGCCGCCAGCCCCCTTCCTGGAGGTCTGGTTGGCACGGGGTTTTGATTTTTCGGTTTTCATATCTCTGGGCTCCTTGGGAGCAGAAAGTCGGTTGAGGGCCCTTTGGAAAGAGCCGGGCTGCCGTTTAACGCTGTCCAAGCGGCAGGCGAAGCGCACCCACCGTTTTTACGCTATGATTTTTTAAAACCGCCGGGGCGGCAAACACAGGGCCGGTCGGGTTTGAAGACGAATATCTCTTCGGCCCTTGGGAGGAGAGAAGCAGCGCGGGTCACCTTTGAACGCGCTCGCTGCCAGGAACGTCTGGCGTAAAAGTTTCGTGGGAATCGGACGTTCCTAGGCTGAGAAGCGAGCGCCCGCCCTCGGGCGGTCGGGGGCCCCTTTCTCATTCCCCGTCTGGGCTAAAAATACGAGGTCAGACCCGATGGACTCGGGAGACTGGAGAGTACCAGGGAGACCCTGGAAGCAGGCGACCCGACCCACGCTTCGCTGTCTCCTCGGCCCTCGGGAGTAGAAGCGCGGGGACGGTGGCGTGGGCAGCAGGGGGCGCTCCTGGCCATGCCCAGCGAGTTTCGTGCGAATCGGACCTGGTCCGGAAGAGATACGAAGGGAAAACTCATTACTCGTCGGGGTGGCACATCCAGGCTCTCGACCCTCCCAAAGCGTCCGACCAGGGTGCACCCTGCCGGGCATGGTTAGCCGCCAGCCCCCTTCCTGGAGGTCTGGTTGGCACGGGGTTTTGATTTTTCGGTTTCATATCTCTGGGCTCCTTGGGAGCAGAAAGTCGGTTGAGGGCCCTTTGGAAAGAGCCGGGGCTGCCGTTTAACGCTGTCCAAGCGGCAGGCGAAGCGCACCCACCTTTTTTACGCTATGATTTTTTAAAACCGCCGGGGCGGCAAACACAGGGCCGGTCGGGTTTGAAGACGAATATCTCTTCGGCCCTTGGGAGGAGAGAAGCAGCGCGGGTCACCTTTGAACGCGCTCGCTGCCAGGAACGTCTGGCGTAAAAGTTTCGTGGGAATCGGACGTTCCTAGGCTGAGAAGCGAGCGCCCGCCCTCGGGCGGTCGGGGGCCCCTTTCTCATTCCCCGTCTGGGCTAAAAATACGAGGTCGGACCCGATGGACTCGGGAGACTGGAGAGTACCAGGGAGACCCTGGAAGCAGGCGACCCGACCCACGCTTCGCTGTCTCCTCGGCCCTCGGGAGTAGAAGCGCGGGGACGGTGGCGTGGGCAGCAGGGGGCGCTCCTGGCCATGCCCAGCGAGTTTCGTGCGAATCGGACCTGGTCCGGAAGAGATACGAAGGGAAAACTCATTACTCGTCGGGGTGGCACATCCAGGCTCTCGACCCTCCCAAAGCGTCCGACCAGGGTGCACCCTGCCGGGCATGGTTAGCCGCCAGCCCCCTTCCTGGAGGTCTGGTTGGCACGGGGTTTTGATTTATCGGTTTCATATCTCTGGGCTCCTTGGGAGCAGAAAGTCGGTTGAGGGCCCTTTGGAAAGAGCCGGGGCTGCCGTTTAACGCTGTCCAAGCGGCAGGCGAAGCGCACCCACCGTTTTTACGCTATGATTTTTTAAAACCGCCGGGGCGGCAAACACAGGGCCGGTCGGGTTTGAAGACGAATATCTCTTCGGCCCTTGGGAGGAGAGAAGCAGCGCGGGTCACCTTTGAACGCGCTCGCTGCCAGGAACGTCTGGCGTAAAAGTTTCGTGGGAATCGGACGTTCCTAGGCTGAGAAGCGAGCGCCCGCCCTCGGGCGGTCGGGGGCCCCTTTCTCATTCCCCGTCTGGGCTAAAAATACGAGGTCGGACCCGATGGACTCGGGAGACTGGAGAGTACCAGGGAGACCCTGGAAGCAGGCGACCCGACCCACGCTTCGCTGTCTCCTCGGCCCTCGGGAGTAGAAGCGCGGGGACGGTGGCGTGGGCAGCAGGGGGCGCTCCTGGCCATGCCCAGCGAGTTTCGTGCGAATCGGACCTGGTCCGGAAGAGATACGAAGGGAAAACTCATTACTCGTCGGGGTGGCACATCCAGGCTCTCGACCCTCCCAAAGCGTCCGACCAGGGTGCACCCTGCCGGGCATGGTTAGCCGCCAGCCCCCTTCCTGGAGGTCTGGTTGGCACGGGGTTTTGATTTATCGGTTTCATATCTCTGGGCTCCTTGGGAGCAGAAAGTCGGTTGAGGGCCCTTTGGAAAGAGCCGGGGCTGCCGTTTAACGCTGTCCAAGCGGCAGGCGAAGCGCACCCACCGTTTTTACGCTATGATTTTTTAAAACCGCCGGGGCGGCAAACACAGGGCCGGTCGGGTTTGAAGACGAATATCTCTTCGGCCCTTGGGAGGAGAGAAGCAGCGCGGGTCACCTTTGAACGCGCTCGCTGCCAGGAACGTCTGGCGTAAAAGTTTCGTGGGAATCGGACGTTCCTAGGCTGAGAAGCGAGCGCCCGCCCTCGGGCGGTCGGGGGCCCCTTTCTCATTCCCCGTCTGGGCTAAAAATACGAGGTCGGACCCGATGGACTCGGGAGACTGGGAGTACCAGGGAGACCCTGGAAGCAGGCGACCCGACCCACGCTTCGCTGTCTCCTCGGCCCTCGGGAGTAGAAGCGCGGGGACGGTGGCGTGGGCAGCAGGGGGCGCTCCTGGCCATGCCCAGCGAGTTTCGTGCGAATCGGACCTGGTCCGGAAGAGATACGAAGGGAAAACTCATTACTCGTCGGGGTGGCACATCCAGGCTCTCGACCCTCCCGAAGTGTCCGACCAGGGTGCACCCTGCCGGGCTAAGAGAACAGCCAGGTGAACCCTGGAGGTTCCGAACTCCAGACCCCTGGACCCGACGGCTCAGTCCGCCTCAGGTGCACTACAGAGGTCCTCGGGCTGTCCCTGAGTGCATTAAAACGGAAATCAGAATTACTCCCCCGGGTGGCACTTCCAGGCTCTCGACCCTCCCAAAGTGTCCGACCAGGGTGCACCCTGCTGGGCATGGTTAGCCGCCAGCCCCTTCCTGGAGGTCTGGTTGGCACGGGGTTTTGCAAATAGGTCCCGTCGGGTATATGGGAGAGCAAAGAGAATCAATGGGGTCCAAGCACTAAATTCATCCAGTGGCGTTCTCTGGAAGCCCAAGGGGAGTCCGAGGGGTGTTCGGCCGGCAAGGGGAGCTCTCCCTCGGACACATGATCAAACGCCTGTCCCCTACCGGAAAGTGGTGTGCTCTGGATGCCCCCCCCCCCCCCCATCCCCCGAGGGGGGTGCTTATCCCGCGAGGGGAGCCCTCCTCGGGTTAAGTGAACCATCATGCCGATTCCCCTATGGAAGTGGGCACATCCAGGCACACAGTCTGCTTTGCTCTCCCCGACCCGAGTGCGTCTGTTGGGCTGAGTGTACGCCCAGGCAACTGGATCCAATGGCTCAGTCCGCCGCAGCGTGCTTCGACGATGGGTCGTACAGCCATGCCACCAGGGTGGGCGTGTTTGTAAATGTACCAGTGGATTCTCGTCGGCCTGCCACATCCATGGTATCGACCCACCAGGCCTGTCCGACCAGGGGTTGACCCTGGACGGGCACGGTCTGTGGTTTGGCCCTTGTCCTAGATGAAATCGGGCACGGGGTTTTCTGGCCAGGTACCATCGGGTTACTGGGAGAGCGGCTTCGGTCTCCAGGTGAGACCAATGGTGAAGCAGCACGAGGCAATGGAGAGCATGCAAAGCGATGGGGAAGCCATGCACGGCAATGGCCACGAAAAAAAAAAAAAAAATCACCACGGAAGGAACGTGAAGAACAAGGAGGAGTGTAGTGACACTGCCCAAAGCTGCCCGGTGTTGCAGGGGTCTATTGGTGTGTTGCTTCCTTGTTTGGTAGAGTGGAGTACCAGACCCGCCAGGGGTAGGCAAACCATTCCCCCTACGGTAAGTGAGGAGCCAGCCATTTGACGAGCGGGTGTCCACGTGTACGGGTGCGAGCGCTATCCCCCCACACGGGGTTAGGCCACGGCCTTAGGTGGACGTCTGCCGACCAGCCCCGGCTGATCCAGAACTTCTGATGTGGAGAGCGGTTTTGACAGATCCTCCCTGGTTCTAGCGGGTCAAGCCTCTGATGGGGGGTGGGGGTTATTTGTAACCCATCCCAGAACTCTCTGGGGGAGACTCAGACGGCCAGTCTGTCTACTCAGTTGTCCTATACTGGTGTCTGTGGTTTGGGAGGAAGGGAGTGCCCTGCTTTGTTGGCCTCCTCTTCAAAACTACCTGGGCCCACGAATCACTCTTCTTGGTTACATCACGAAACGTAGGTTGAGCGAGGCTAGGGGGGAGGGAATTCGACGAGGTCTTTCCCTTGTCCCCCCACCAGCGGCCCACGAAAATCAAAACGGCGTGAAGAGAGGGAACGCCGAAAGCACCTGGAGTCGGCCGTCCGCACCTCCGGAGGAGGTGGACGGGGTACGGTGCGGGCATGACCGGATGGGACAGCTTTGCATCAAGGTGAGAGGTCGGCGTCCGAAGGCCAGAGGGCGGTGCGCGAGCACGTTTACACTGGCCGCGGAAGCTGTCCTGGGTAGCCCTGTATGGCGTCTGGACCTGACGGCGCACGCACTTACAACCCGCTGCTTCCTAGCCCCCGGAAGGGGAGGCGGATGTCACTCGTGGTTCATCCCAGACCACGGTGCAAACTACCTGGTTGATCCTGCCAGTAACATATGCTTGTCTCAAAGATTAAGCCATGCAGGTCTAAGTGCACACGGCCGGTACAGTGAAACTGCGAATGGCTCATTAAATCAGTTATGGTTCCTTTGATCGCTCCACACGTTACTCGGATAACTGTGGTAATTCTAGAGCTAATACATGCAAACGAGCGCTGACCCTTCGGGGGATGCGTGCATTTATCAGACCCAAAACCCATCCGGGGGGCTCGGGCCCCCCGGCCGCTTTGGTGACTCTAGATAACCTCGGGCCGATCGCGCGCCCTCCGCGGCGGCGACGTCTCATTCGAATGTCTGCCCTATCAACTTTCGATGGTACCATAGTCGGCTACCATGGTGACCACGGGTAACGGGGAATCAGGGTTCGATTCCGGAGAGGGAGCCTGAGAAACGGCTACCACATCCAAGGAAGGCAGCAGGCGCGCAAATTACCCATTCCCGACACGGGGAGGTAGTGACGAAAAATAACGATACAGGTCTCTTTCGAGGCCCTGTAATCGGAATGAGCGTATCCTAAACCCATGGGTGAGGACCCATTGGAGGGCAAGTCTGGTGCCAGCAGCCGCGGTAATTCCAGCTCCAATAGCGTATATTAAAGTTGCTGCAGTTAAAAAGCTCGTAGTTGGATGTCGGGAGTGGGCTGGCGGTCCGCCGCGAGGCGTGCCACCGCCTGTCTCAGACCCTGTCTCCCGGTGCCCCCCGGATGCCCTTGGCTGGGTGTCCGGACGGGGCTCGGAGCGTTTACTTTGAAAAAATTAGAGTGTTCAAAGCGGGCCCGCTTCTCGCCTGAATACCTGAGCTAGGAATAATGGAATAGGACTCCGGTTCTATTTTGTGGGTTTCCTGAACCAGGGCCATGATTAAGAGGGACGGCCGGGGGCATTCGTATTGCGCCGCTAGAGGTGAAATTCTTGGACCGGCGCAAGACGGACGAAAGCGAAAGCATTTGCCAAGAATGTTTTCATTAATCAAGAACGAAAGTCGGAGGTTCGAAGACGATCAGATACCGTCGTAGTTCCGACCGTAAACTATGCCGACCCGCGATCCGGCGGCGTTATTCCCATGACCCGCCGGGCAGCGTGAGGGAAACCACGAGTCTGTGGGTTCCGGGGGGAGTATGGTTGCAAAGCTGAAACTTAAAGGAATTGACGGAAGGGCACCACCAGGAGTGGAGCCTGCGGCTTAATTTGACTCAACACGGGAAACCTCACCCGGCCCGGACACGGAAAGGATTGACAGATTGATAGCTCTTTCTCGATTCTGTGGGTGGTGGTGCATGGCCGTTCTTAGTTGGTGGAGCGATTTGTCTGGTTAATTCCGATAACGAACGAGACTCCGGCATGCTAAATAGTTACGCGGCCCTCCGCGGTCGGCGTCAAACTTCTTAGAGGGACAAGTGGCGTTCAGCCACGCGAGATGGAGCAATAACAGGTCTGTGATGCCCTTAGATGTCCGGGGCTGCACGCGCGCCACAATGGTTGGATCAGCGTGTGCCTACCCTACACCGAGAGGTGCGGGTAATCCGCTGAACCCCATTCGTGATGGGGACTGGGGATTGCAATTATTCCCCATGAACGAGGAATTCCCAGTAAGCGCGGGTCATAAGCTCGCGTTGATTAAGTCCCTGCCCTTTGTACACACCGCCCGTCGCTACTACCGATCGGATGGTTTAGTGAGGTCCTCGGATCGGCCCCGCCGGGGCT
>NW_027658390.1:118490-135990 GCF_041902795.1 Electrophorus electricus | reverse complement strand
GAGCTACTTTGCTGTGCATGACTGTGGTTGACCTCTTGGCCCTGGAAGTCTGGTAGTAGTAGTATGATTTAAAGGCACAAAGTGATTGAAGTGTGCCCAGGCCCAGAGCTACTTTGCTGGGCATGACTGTGTTTGACCTCTTGGGCCTGGAAGTCTGGTAGTAGTAGTAGTAGTAGTAGTAGTAGTAGTAGTATGATTTAAAGGTACAAAGTGAATGAAGTGTGCCCAGGCCCAGAGCTACTTTGCTGGGCATGACTGTGTTTGACGTCTTGGGCCTGGAAGTCTGGTAGTAGTAGTATGATTTAAAGGTACAAAGTGAATGAAGTGTGCCCAGGCCCAGAGCTACTTTGCTGGGCATGACTGTGTTTGACCTCTTGGCTCTGGAAGTCTATTTCTAGGCTTATATAAAGGGTCAAACATCTTGAAGTGTGCCCAGGCCCAGAGCTACTTTGCTGGGCATGACTGTGTTTGACCTCTTGGGTCTGGAAGTCTGGTAGTAGTAGTAGTATGATTTAAAGGCACAAAGTGATTGAAGTGTGCCCAGGCCCAGAGCTACTTTGCTGTGCATGACTGTGTTTGACCTCTTGGCTCTGGAAGTCTATTTCTAGGCTTATATAAAGGGTCAAACTTCTTGAAGTGTGCCCAGGCCCAGAGCTACTTTGCTGGGCATGACTGTGTTTCACCTCTTGGGCCTGGAAGTCTGGTAGTAGTAGTATGATTTAAAGGCACAAAGTGATTGAAGTGTGCCCAGGCCCAGAGCTACTTTGCTGGGCATGAATGTGTTTGACCTCTTGGGCCTGGAAGTCTGGTGGTAGTAGTAGTATGATTTAAAGGCACAAAGTGATTGAAGTGTGCCCAGGCCCAGAGCTACTTTGCTGTGCATGACTGTGTTTGAACTCTTGGGCCTGGAAGTCTATTTCTAGGCTTATATAAAGGGTCAAACTTCTTGAAGTGTGCCCAGGCCCAGAGCTACTTTGCTGGGCATGACTGTGTTTCACCTCTTGGGCCTGGAAGTCTGGTAGTAGTAGTATGATTTAAAGGCACAAAGTGATTGAAGTGTGCCCAGGCCCAGAGCTACTTGCTGGGCATGAATGTGTTTGACCTCTTGGGGCCTGGAAGTCTGGTGGTAGTAGTAGTATGATTTAAAGGTACAAAGTGAATGAAGTGTGCCCAGGCCCAGAGCTACTTTGCTGTGCATGACTGTGTTTGAACTCTTGGGCCTGGAAGTCTATTTCTAGGCTTATATAAAGGGTCAAACATCTTGAAGTGTGCCCAGGCCCAGAGCTACTTTGCTGGGCATGACTGTGTTTGACCTCTTGGGCCTGGAAGTCTATTTCTAGGCTTATATAAAGGGTCAAACTTCTTGAAGTGTGCCCAGGCCCAGAGCTACTTTGCTGGGCATGACTGTGTTTGACCTCTTGGGTCTGGAAGTCTGGTAGTAGTAGTAGTATGATTTAAAGGCACAAAGTGATTGAAGTGTGCCCAGGCCCAGAGCTACTTTGCTGGGCATGACTGTGTTTGACCTCTTGGCTCTGGAAGTCTATTTCTAGGCTTATATAAAGGGTCAAACATCTTGAAGTGTGCCCAGGCCCAGAGCTACTTTGCTGGGCATGAATGTGTTTGAACTCTTGGGCCTGGAAGTCTGGTGGTAGTAGTAGTATGATTTAAAGGCACAAAGTGATTGAAGTGTGCCCAGGCCCAGAGCTACTTTGCTGTGCATGACTGTGGTTGACCTCTTGGCCCTGGAAGTCTGGTGGTGGTAGTAGTAGTATGATTTAAAGGCACAAAGTGAATGAAGTGTGCCCAGGCCCAGAGCTACTTTGCTGGGCATGACTGTGTTTGACCTCTTGGGCCTGGAAGTCTGGTAGTAGTAGTATGATTTAAAGGCACAAAGTGATTGAAGTGTGCCCAGGCCCAGAGCTACTTTGCTGGGCATGAATGTGTTTGACCTCTTGGGCCTGGAAGTCTGGTGGTAGTAGTATGATTTAAAGGTACAAAGTGAATGAAGTGTGCCCAGGCCCAGAGCTACTTTGCTGGGCATGACTGTGTTTGACCTCTTGGGCCTGGAAGTCTGGTGGTAGTAGTAGTATGATTTAAAGGCACAAAGTGATTGAAGTGTGCCCAGGCCCAGAGCTACTTTGCGGGCATGACTGTGTTTGACCTCTTGGGCCTGGAAGTCTGTGTAGTAGTAGTATGATTTAAAGGTACAAAGTGAATGAAGTGTGCCCAGGCCCAGAGCTACTTGCTGGGCATGACTGTGTTTGACGTCTTGGGCCTGGAAGTCTGGTAGTAGTAGTATGATTTAAAGGTACAAAGTGAATGAAGTGTGCCCAGGCCCAGAGCTACTTTGCTGGGCATGACTGTGTTTGACCTCTTGGCTCTGGAAGTCTATTTCTAGGCTTATATAAAGGGTCAAACATCTTGAAGTGTGCCCAGGCCCAGAGCTACTTTGCTGGGCATGACTGTGTTTGACCTCTTGGGTCTGGAAGTCTGGTAGTAGTAGTAGTATGATTTAAAGGCACAAAGTGATTGAAGTGTGCCCAGGCCCAGAGCTACTTTGCTGTGCATGACTGTGTTTGACCTCTTGGCTCTGGAAGTCTATTTCTAGGCTTATATAAAGGGTCAAACTTCTTGAAGTGTGCCCAGGCCCAGAGCTACTTTGCTGGGCATGACTGTGTTTCACCTCTTGGGCCTGGAAGTCTGGTAGTAGTAGTATGATTTAAAGGCACAAAGTGATTGAAGTGTGCCCAGGCCCAGAGCTACTTTGCTGGGCATGAATGTGTTTGACCTCTTGGGCCTGGAAGTCTGGTGGTAGTAGTAGTATGATTTAAAGGTACAAAGTGAATGAAGTGTGCCCAGGCCCAGAGCTACTTTGCTGTGCATGACTGTGTTTGAACTCTTGGGCCTGGAAGTCTATTTCTAGGCTTATATAAAGGGTCAAACATCTTGAAGTGTGCCCAGGGCCCAGAGCTACTTTGCTGGGCATGACTGTGGTTGACCTCTTGGCCCTGGAAGTCTGGTGGTAGTAGTAGTATGATTTAAAGGCACAAAGTGAATGAAGTGTGCCCAGGCCCAGAGCTACTTTGCTGGGCATGAATGTGTTTGAACTCTTGGGCCTGGAAGTCTGGTAGTAGTAGTATGATTTAAAGGCACAAAGTGAATGAAGTGTGCCCAGGCCCAGAGCTACTTTGCTGTGCATGACTGTGTTTGACCTCTTGGCTCTGGAAGTCTATTTCTAGGCTTATATAAAGGGTCAAACTTCTTGAAGTGTGCCCAGGCCCAGAGCTACTTTGCTGTGTATGACTGTGTGACCTCTTGGCCCTGGAATTCTGGTGGTAGTAGTAGTAGTATGATTTAAAGGCACAAAGTGAATGAAGTGTGCCCAGGCCCAGAGCTACTTTGCTGGGCATGACTGTGTTTGACGTCTTGGGCCTGGAAGTCTGGTAGTAGTAGTAGTAGTAGTAGTAGTAGTAGTAGTAGTAGTATGATTTAAAGGTACAAAGTGAATGAAGTGTGCCCAGGCCCAGAGCTACTTTGCTGGGCATGACTGTGTTTGACCTCTTGGGCCTGGAAGTCTATTTCTAGGCTTATATAAAGGGTCAAACTTCTTGAAGTGTGCCCAGGCCCAGAGCTACTTTGCTGGGCATGACTGTGTTTGACCTCTTGGGTCTGGAAGTCTGGTAGTAGTAGTAGTAGTATGATTTAAAGGCACAAAGTGATTGAAGTGTGCCCAGGCCAGAGCTACTTTGCTGTGCATGACTGTGTTTGACCTCTTGGCTCTGGAAGTCTATTTCTAGGCTTATATAAAGGGTCAAACTTCTTGAAGTGTGCCCAGGCCCAGAGCTACTTTGCTGTGTATGACTGTGTGACCTCTTGGCCCTGGAATTCTGGTGGTAGTAGTAGTATGATTTAAAGGCACAAAGTGAATGAAGTGTGCCCAGGCCCAGAGCTACTTTGCTGGGCATGACTGTGTTTGACCTCTTGGGCCTGGAAGTCTGGTAGTAGTAGTATGATTTAAAGGCACAAAGTGATTGAAGTGTGCCCAGGCCCAGAGCTACTTTGCTGGGCATGAATGTGTTTGAACTCTTGGGCCTGGAAGTCTGGTGGTAGTAGTAGTATGATTTAAAGGCACAAAGTGATTGAAGTGTGCCCAGGCCCAGAGCTACTTTGCTGGGCATGACTGTGTGACCTCTTGGGCCTGGAAGTCAGGTTGTAGTATTATTAAAAAAAAAAAGGGTCAAACTGCATGGTCCGCCCAGGCCCAGAGCTACTTTGCTGGGTATGATTCTGTGACCTCTTGGGTCTGGAAATGTGGTACTTTGAATGATTAAAAGAGTGAAACGGTCTGAAGTGTGCGCAGGTGTAAAGCAACCTTGCTAGGCATGAAGGTGTGACATCCAGGGCCTGGAAGTCTGGTGGTAGTAGTAGTATGATTTAAAGGCACAAAGTGATTGAAGTGTGCCCAGGCCCAGAGCTACTTTGCTGTGCATGACTGTGGTTGACCTCTTGGCCCTGGAAGTCTGGTGGTAGTAGTAGTATGATTTAAGGCACAAAGTGATTGAAGTGTGCCCAGGCCCAGAGCTACTTTGATGGGCATGACTGTGTGACCTCTTGGGCCAGGAAGTCTGTAGTAGTAGTATGATTTAAAGGTACAAAGTGAATGAAGTGTGCCCAGGCCCAGAGCTACTTTGCTGGGCATGACTGTGTTTGACGTCTTGGGCCTGGAAGTCTGGTAGTAGTAGTATGATTTAAAGGTACAAAGTGAATGAAGTGTGCCCAGGCCCAGAGCTACTTTGCTGGGCATGACTGTGTTTGACCTCTTGGGCCTGGAAGTCTATTTCTAGGCTTATATAAAGGGTCAAACTTCTTGAAGTGTGCCCAGGCCCAGAGCTACTTTGCTGGGCATGACTGTGTTTGACCTCTTGGGTCTGGAAGTCTGGTAGTAGTAGTAGTATGATTTAAAGGCACAAAGTGATTGAAGTGTGCCCAGGCCAGAGCTACTTTGCTGGGCATGACTGTGTTTGACCTCTTGGCTCTGGAAGTCTATTTCTAGGCTTATATAAAGGGTCAAACTTCTTGAAGTGTGCCCAGGCCCAGAGCTACTTTGCTGGGCATGACTGTGTTTCACCTCTTGGGCCTGGAAGTCTGGTAGTAGTAGTATGATTTAAAGGCACAAAGTGATTGAAGTGTGCCCAGGCCCAGAGCTACTTTGCTGGGCATGAATGTGTTTGACCTCTTGGGCCTGGAAGTCTGGTGGTAGTAGTAGTATGATTTAAAGGTACAAAGTGAATGAAGTGTGCCCAGGCCCAGAGCTACTTTGCTGTGCATGACTGTGTTTGAACTCTTGGGCCTGGAAGTCTATTTCTAGGCTTATATAAAGGGTCAAACATCTTGAAGTGTGCCCAGCCCAGTAGCTCTGGGCATGACTGTGTTTGACCTCTTGGGCCTGGAAGTCTATTTCTAGGCTTATATAAAGGGTCAAACTTCTTGAAGTGTGCCCAGGCCCAGAGCTACTTTGCTGGGCATGACTGTGTTTGACCTCTTGGGTCTGGAAGTCTGGTAGTAGTAGTAGTATGATTTAAAGGCACAAAGTGATTGAAGTGTGCCCAGGCCCAGAGCTACTTTGCTGGGCATGACTGTGTTTGACTCTTGGCTCTGGAAGTCTATTTCTAGGCTTATATAAAGGGTCAAACATCTTGAAGTGTGCCCAGGCCCAGAGCTACTTTGCTGGGCATGAATGTGTTTGAACTCTTGGGCCTGGAAGTCTGGTGGTAGTAGTAGTATGATTTAAAGGCACAAAGTGATTGAAGTGTGCCCAGGCCCAGAGCTACTTTGCTGTGCATGACTGTGGTTGACCTCTTGGCCCTGGAAGTCTGGTGGTGGTAGTAGTAGTATGATTTAAAGGCACAAAGTGAATGAAGTGTGCCCAGGCCCAGAGCTACTTTGCTGGGCATGACTGTGTTTGACCTCTTGGGCCTGGAAGTCTGGTAGTAGTAGTATGATTTAAAGGCACAAAGTGATTGAAGTGTGCCCAGGCCCAGAGCTACTTTGCTGGGCATGAATGTGTTTGACCTCTTGGGCCTGGAAGTCTGGTGGTAGTAGTAGTATGATTTAAAGGTACAAAGTGAATGAAGTGTGCCCAGGCCCAGAGCTACTTTGCTGGGCATGACTGTGTTTGACCTCTTGGGCCTGGAAGTCTGGTGGTAGTAGTAGTATGATTTAAAGGCACAAAGTGATTGAAGTGTGCCCAGGCCCAGAGCTACTTTGCTGGGCATGACTGTGTTTGACCTCTTGGGCCTGGAAGTCTGGTAGTAGTAGTATGATTTAAAGGTACAAAGTGAATGAAGTGTGCCCAGGCCCAGAGCTACTTTGCTGGGCATGACTGTGTTTGACGTCTTGGGCCTGGAAGTCTGGTAGTAGTAGTATGATTTAAAGGTACAAAGTGAATGAAGTGTGCCCAGGCCCAGAGCTACTTTGCTGGGCATGACTGTGTTTGACCTCTTGGCTCTGGAAGTCTATTTCTAGGCTTATATAAAGGGTCAAACATCTTGAAGTGTGCCCAGGCCCAGAGCTACTTTGCTGGGCATGACTGTGTTTGACCTCTTGGGTCTGGAAGTCTGGTAGTAGTAGTAGTATGATTTAAAGGCACAAAGTGATTGAAGTGTGCCCAGGCCCAGAGCTACTTTGCTGTGCATGACTGTGTTTGACCTCTTGGCTCTGGAAGTCTATTTCTAGGCTTATATAAAGGGTCAAACTTCTTGAAGTGTGCCCAGGCCCAGAGCTACTTTGCTGGGCATGACTGTGTTTCACCTCTTGGGCCTGGAAGTCTGGTAGTAGTAGTATGATTTAAAGGCACAAAGTGATTGAAGTGTGCCCAGGCCCAGAGCTACTTTGCTGGGCATGAATGTGTTTGACCTCTTGGGCCTGGAAGTCTGGTGGTAGTAGTAGTATGATTTAAAGGTACAAAGTGAATGAAGTGTGCCCAGGCCCAGAGCTACTTTGCTGTGCATGACTGTGTTTGAACTCTTGGGCCTGGAAGTCTATTTCTAGGCTTATATAAAGGGTCAAACATCTTGAAGTGTGCCCAGGCCCAGAGCTACTTTGCTGGGCATGACTGTGGTTGACCTCTTGGCCCTGGAAGTCTGGTGGTAGTAGTAGTATGATTTAAAGGCACAAAGTGAATGAAGTGTGCCCAGGCCCAGAGCTACTTTGCTGGGCATGAATGTGTTTGAACTCTTGGGCCTGGAAGTCTGGTAGTAGTAGTATGATTTAAAGGCACAAAGTGAATGAAGTGTGCCCAGGCCCAGAGCTACTTTGCTGTGCATGACTGTGTTTGACCTCTTGGCTCTGGAAGTCTATTTCTAGGCTTATATAAAGGGTCAAACTTCTTGAAGTGTGCCCAGGCCCAGAGCTACTTTGCTGTGTATGACTGTGTGACCTCTTGGCCCTGGAATTCTGGTGGTAGTAGTAGTAGTATGATTTAAAGGCACAAAGTGAATGAAGTGTGCCCAGGCCCAGAGCTACTTTGCTGGGCATGACTGTGTTTGACGTCTTGGGCCTGGAAGTCTGGTAGTAGTAGTAGTAGTAGTAGTAGTAGTAGTAGTAGTAGTATGATTTAAAGGTACAAAGTGAATGAAGTGTGCCCAGGCCCAGAGCTACTTTGCTGGGCATGACTGTGTTTGACCTCTTGGGCCTGGAAGTCTATTTCTAGGCTTATATAAAGGGTCAACTTCTTGAAGTGTGCCCAGGCCCAGAGCTACTTTGCTGGGCATGACTGTGTTTGACCTCTTGGGTCTGGAAGTCTGGTAGTAGTAGTAGTAGTATGATTTAAAGGCACAAAGTGATTGAAGTGTGCCCAGGCCCAGAGCTACTTTGCTGTGCATGACTGTGTTTGACCTCTTGGCTCTGGAAGTCTATTTCTAGGCTTATATAAAGGGTCAAACTTCTTGAAGTGTGCCCAGGCCCAGAGCTACTTTGCTGTGTATGACTGTGTGACCTCTTGGCCCTGGAATTCTGGTGGTAGTAGTAGTATGATTTAAAGGCACAAAGTGAATGAAGTGTGCCCAGGCCCAGAGCTACTTTGCTGGGCATGACTGTGTTTGACCTCTTGGGCCTGGAAGTCTATTTCTAGGCTTATATAAAGGGTCAAACTTCTTGAAGTGTGCCCAGGCCCAGAGCTACTTTGCTGTGTATGACTGTGTGACCTCTTGGCCCTGGAATTCTGGTGGTAGTAGTAGTATGATTTAAAGGCACAAAGTGAATGAAGTGTGCCCAGGCCCAGAGCTACTTTGCTGGGCATGACTGTGTTTGACCTCTTGGGCCTGGAAGTCTGGTAGTAGTAGTATGATTTAAAGGCACAAAGTGATTGAAGTGTGCCAGGCCCAGAGCTACTTTGCTGGGCATGAATGTGTTTGACCTCTTGGGCCTGGAAGTCTGGTGGTAGTAGTAGTATGATTTAAAGGTACAAAGTGAATGAAGTGTGCCCAGGCCCAGAGCTACTTTGCTGGGCATGACTGTGTTTGACCTCTTGGGCCTGGAAGTCTGGTGGTAGTAGTAGTATGATTTAAAGGTACAAAGTGAATGAAGTGTGCCCAGGCCCAGAGCCAGGCCTGGGCAGCAGGGGGCGCTCCTGGCCATGCCCAGCGAGTTTCGTGCGAATCGGACCTGGTCCGGAAGAGATACGAAGGGAAAACTCATTACTCGTCGGGGTGGCACATCCAGGCTCTCGACCCTCCCAAAGCGTCCGACCAGGGTGCACCCTGCCGGGCATGGTTAGCCGCCAGCCCCCTTCCTGGAGGTCTGGTTGGCACGGGGTTTTGATTTTTCGGTTTCATATCTCTGGGCTCCTTGGGAGCAGAAAGTCGGTTGAGGGCCCTTTGGAAAGAGCCGGGGCTGCCGTTTAACGCTGTCCAAGCGGCAGGCGAAGCGCACCCACCGTTTTTACGCTATGATTTTTTAAAACCGCCGGGGCGGCAAACACAGGGCCGGTCGGGTTTGAAGACGAATATCTCTTCGGCCCTTGGGAGGAGAGAAGCAGCGCGGGTCACCTTTGAACGCGCTCGCTGCCAGGAACGTCTGGCGTAAAAGTTTCGTGGGAATCGGACGTTCCTAGGCTGAGAAGCGAGCGCCCGCCCTCGGGCGGTCGGGGGCCCCTTTCTCATTCCCCGTCTGGGCTAAAAATACGAGGTCAGACCCGATGGACTCGGGAGACTGGAGAGTACCAGGGAGACCCTGGAAGCAGGCGACCCGACCCACGCTTCGCTGTCTCCTCGGCCTCGGGAGTAGAAGCGCGGGGACGGTGGCGTGGGCAGCAGGGGCGCTCCTGGCCATGCCCAGCGAGTTTCGTGCGAATCGGACCTGGTCCGGAAGAGATACGAAGGGAAAACTCATTACTCGTCGGGGTGGCACATCCAGGCTCTCGACCCTCCCAAAGCGTCCGACCAGGGTGCACCCTGCCGGGCATGGTTAGCCGCCAGCCCCCTTCCTGGAGGTCTGGTTGGCACGGGGTTTTGATTTTTCGGTTTCATATCTCTGGGCTCCTTGGGAGCAGAAAGTCGGTTGAGGGCCCTTTGGAAAGAGCCGGGGCTGCCGTTTAACGCTGTCCAAGCGGCAGGCGAAGCGCACCCACCGTTTTTACGCTATGATTTTTTAAAACCGCCGGGGCGGCAAACACAGGGCCGGTCGGGTTTGAAGACGAATATCTCTTCGGCCCTTGGGAGGAGAGAAGCAGCGCGGGTCACCTTTGAACGCGCTCGCTGCCAGGAACGTCTGGCGTAAAAGTTTCGTGGGAATCGGACGTTCCTAGGCTGAGAAGCGAGCGCCCGCCCTCGGGCGGTCGGGGGCCCCTTTCTCATTCCCCGTCTGGGCTAAAAATACGAGGTCGGACCCGATGGACTCGGGAGACTGGAGAGTACCAGGGAGACCCTGGAAGCAGGCGACCCGACCCACGCTTCGCTGTCTCCTCGGCCCTCGGGAGTAGAAGCGCGGGGACGGTGGCGTGGGCAGCAGGGGGCGCTCCTGGCCATGCCCAGCGAGTTTCGTGCGAATCGGACCTGGTCCGGAAGAGATACGAAGGGAAAACTCATTACTCGTCGGGGTGGCACATCCAGGCTCTCGACCCTCCCAAAGCGTCCGACCAGGGTGCACCCTGCCGGGCATGGTTAGCCGCCAGCCCCCTTCCTGGAGGTCTGGTTGGCACGGGGTTTTGATTTATCGGTTTCATATCTCTGGGCTCCTTGGGAGCAGAAAGTCGGTTGAGGGCCCTTTGGAAAGAGCCGGGGCTGCCGTTTAACGCTGTCCAAGCGGCAGGCGAAGCGCACCACCGTTTTTACGCTATGATTTTTTAAAACCGCCGGGGCGGCAAACACAGGGCCGGTCGGGTTTGAAGACGAATATCTCTTCGGCCCTTGGGAGGAGAGAAGCAGCGCGGGTCACCTTTGAACGCGCTCGCTGCCAGGAACGTCTGGCGTAAAAGTTTCGTGGGAATCGGACGTTCCTAGGCTGAGAAGCGAGCGCCCGCCCTCGGGCGGTCGGGGGCCCCTTTCTCATTCCCCGTCTGGGCTAAAAATACGAGGTCGGACCCGATGGACTCGGGAGACTGGAGAGTACCAGGGAGACCCTGGAAGCAGGCGACCCGACCCACGCTTCGCTGTCTCCTCGGCCCTCGGGAGTAGAAGCGCGGGGACGGTGGCGTGGGCAGCAGGGGGCGCTCCTGGCCATGCCCAGCGAGTTTCGTGCGAATCGGACCTGGTCCGGAAGAGATACGAAGGGAAAACTCATTACTCGTCGGGGTGGCACATCCAGGCTCTCGACCCTCCCAAAGCGTCCGACCAGGGTGCACCCTGCCGGGCATGGTTAGCCGCCAGCCCCCTTCCTGGAGGTCTGGTTGGCACGGGGTTTTGATTTATCGGTTTCATATCTCTGGGCTCCTTGGGAGCAGAAAGTCGGTTGAGGGCCCTTTGGAAAGAGCCGGGGCTGCGTTTAACGCTGTCCAAGCGGCAGGCGAAGCGCACCCACCGTTTTTACGCTATGATTTTTTAAAACCGCCGGGGCGGCAAACACAGGGCCGGTCGGGTTTGAAGACGAATATCTCTTCGGCCCTTGGAGGAGAGAAGCAGCGCGGGTCACCTTTGAACGCGCTCGCTGCCAGGAACGTCTGGCGTAAAAGTTTCGTGGGAATCGGACGTTCCTAGGCTGAGAAGCGAGCGCCCGCCCTCGGGCGGTCGGGGCCCCTTTCTCATTCCCCGTCTGGGCTAAAAATACGAGGTCGGACCCGATGGACTCGGGAGACTGGAGAGTACCAGGGAGACCCTGGAAGCAGGCGACCCGACCCACGCTTCGCTGTCTCCTCGGCCCTCGGGAGTAGAAGCGCGGGGACGGTGGCGTGGGCAGCAGGGGGCGCTCCTGGCCATGCCCAGCGAGTTTCGTGCGAATCGGACCTGGTCCGGAAGAGATACGAAGGGAAAACTCATTACTCGTCGGGGTGGCACATCCAGGCTCTCGACCCTCCCAAAGCGTCCGACCAGGGTGCACCCTGCCGGGCATGGTTAGCCGCCAGCCCCCTTCCTGGAGGTCTGGTTGGCACGGGGTTTTGATTTTTCGGTTTCATATCTCTGGGCTCCTTGGGAGCAGAAAGTCGGTTGAGGGCCCTTTGGAAAGAGCCGGGGCTGCCGTTTAACGCTGTCCAAGCGGCAGGCGAAGCGCACCCACCGTTTTTACGCTATGATTTTTTAAAACCGCCGGGGCGGCAAACACAGGGCCGGTCGGGTTTGAAGACGAATATCTCTTCGGCCCTTGGGAGGAGAGAAGCAGCGCGGGTCACCTTTGAACGCGCTCGCTGCCAGGAACGTCTGGCGTAAAAGTTTCGTGGGAATCGGACGTTCCTAGGCTGAGAAGCGAGCGCCCGCCCTCGGGCGGTCGGGGGCCCCTTTCTCATTCCCCGTCTGGGCTAAAAATACGAGGTCGGACCCGATGGACTCGGGAGACTGGAGAGTACCAGGGAGACCCTGGAAGCAGGCGACCCGACCCACGCTTCGCTGTCTCCTCGGCCCTCGGGAGTAGAAGCGCGGGGACGGTGGCGTGGGCAGCAGGGGGCGCTCCTGGCCATGCCCAGCGAGTTTCGTGCGAATCGGACCTGGTCCGGAAGAGATACGAAGGGAAAACTCATTACTCGTCGGGGTGGCACATCCAGGCTCTCGACCCTCCCAAAGCGTCCGACCAGGGTGCACCCTGCCGGGCATGGTTAGCCGCCAGCCCCCTTCCTGGAGGTCTGGTTGGCACGGGGTTTTGATTTATCGGTTTCATATCTCTGGGCTCCTTGGGAGCAGAAAGTCGGTTGAGGGCCCTTTGGAAAGAGCCGGGGCTGCCGTTTAACGCTGTCCAAGCGGCAGGCGAAGCGCACCCACCGTTTTTACGCTATGATTTTTTAAAACCGCCGGGGCGGCAAACACAGGGCCGGTCGGGTTTGAAGACGAATATCTCTTCGGCCCTTGGGAGGAGAGAAGCAGCGCGGGTCACCTTTGAACGCGCTCGCTGCCAGGAACGTCTGGCGTAAAAGTTTCGTGGGAATCGGACGTTCCTAGGCTGAGAAGCGAGCGCCCGCCCTCGGGCGGTCGGGGGCCCCTTTCTCATTCCCCGTCTGGGCTAAAAATACGAGGTCGGACCCGATGGACTCGGGAGACTGGAGAGTACCAGGGAGACCCTGGAAGCAGGCGACCCGACCCACGCTTCGCTGTCTCCTCGGCCCTCGGGAGTAGAAGCGCGGGGACGGTGGCGTGGGCAGCAGGGGGCGCTCCTGGCCATGCCCAGCGAGTTTCGTGCGAATCGGACCTGGTCCGGAAGAGATACGAAGGGAAAACTCATTACTCGTCGGGGTGGCACATCCAGGCTCTCGACCCTCCCGAAGTGTCCGACCAGGGTGCACCCTGCCGGGCTAAGAGAACAGCCAGGTGAACCCTGGAGGTTCCGAACTCCAGACCCCTGGACCCGACGGCTCAGTCCGCCTCAGGTGCACTACAGAGGTCCTCGGGCTGTCCCTGAGTGCATTAAAACGGAAATCAGAATTACTCCCCCGGGTGGCACTTCCAGGCTCTCGACCCTCCCAAAGTGTCCGACCAGGGTGCACCCTGCTGGGCATGGTTAGCCGCCAGCCCCCTTCCTGGAGGTCTGGTTGGCACGGGGTTTTGCAAATAGGTCCCGTCGGGTATATGGGAGAGCAAAGAGAATCAATGGGGTCCAAGCACTAAATTCATCCAGTGGCGTTCTCTGGAAGCCCAAGGGGAGTCCGAGGGGTGTTCGGCCGGCAAGGGGAGCTCTCCCTCGGACACATGATCAAACGCCTGTCCCTACCGGAAAGTGGTGTGCTCTGGATGCCCCCCCCCCCCCCCCATCCCCCGAGGGGGGTGCTTATCCCGCGAGGGGAGCCCTCCTCGGGTTAAGTGAACCATCATGCCGATTCCCCTATGGAAGTGGGCACATCCAGGCACACAGTCTGCTTTGCTCTCCCCGACCCGAGTGCGTCTGTTGGGCTGAGTGTACGCCCAGGCAACTGGATCCAATGGCTCAGTCCGCCGCAGCGTGCTTCGACGATGGGTCGTACAGCCATGCCACCAGGGTGGGCGTGTTTGTAAATGTACCAGTGGATTCTCGTCGGCCTGCCACATCCATGGTATCGACCCACCAGGCCTGTCCGACCAGGGGTTGACCCTGGACGGGCACGGTCTGTGGTTTGGCCCTTGTCCTAGATGAAATCGGGCACGGGGTTTTCTGGCCAGGTACCATCGGGTTACTGGGAGAGCGGCTTCGGTCTCCAGGTGAGACCAATGGTGAAGCAGCACGAGGCAATGGAGAGCATGCAAAGCGATGGGGAAGCCATGCACGGCAATGGCCACGAAAAAAAAAAAAAAATCACCACGGAAGGAACGTGAAGAACAAGGAGGAGTGTAGTGACACTGCCCAAAGCTGCCCGGTGTTGCAGGGGTCTATTGGTGTGTTGCTTCCTTGTTTGGTAGAGTGGAGTACCAGACCCGCCAGGGGTAGGCAAACCATTCCCCCTACGGTAAGTGAGGAGCCAGCCATTTGACGAGCGGGTGTCCACGTGTACGGGTGCGAGCGCTATCCCCCCACACGGGGTTAGGCCACGGCCTTAGGTGGACGTCTGCCGACCAGCCCCGGCTGATCCAGAACTTCTGATGTGGAGAGCGGTTTTGACAGATCCTCCCTGGTTCTAGCGGGTCAAGCCTCTGATGGGGGGTGGGGGTTATTTGTAACCCATCCCAGAACTCTCTGGGGGAGACTCAGACGGCCAGTCTGTCTACTCAGTTGTCCTATACTGGTGTCTGTGGTTTGGGAGGAAGGGAGTGCCCTGCTTTGTTGGCCTCCTCTTCAAAACTACCTGGGCCCACGAATCACTCTTCTTGGTTACATCACGAAACGTAGGTTGAGCGAGGCTAGGGGGGAGGGAATTCGACGAGGTCTTTCCCTTGTCCCCCCACCAGCGGCCCACGAAAATCAAAACGGCGTGAAGAGAGGGAACGCCGAAAGCACCTGGAGTCGGCCGTCCGCACCTCCGGAGGAGGTGGACGGGGTACGGTGCGGGCATGACCGGATGGGACAGCTTTGCATCAAGGTGAGAGGTCGGCGTCCGAAGGCCAGAGGGCGGTGCGCGAGCACGTTTACACTGGCCGCGGAAGCTGTCCTGGGTAGCCCTGTATGGCGTCTGGACCTGACGGCGCACGCACTTACAACCCGCTGCTTCCTAGCCCCCGGAAGGGGAGGCGGATGTCACTCGTGGTTCATCCCAGACCACGGTGCAAACTACCTGGTTGATCCTGCCAGTAACATATGCTTGTCTCAAAGATTAAGCCATGCAGGTCTAAGTGCACACGGCCGGTACAGTGAAACTGCGAATGGCTCATTAAATCAGTTATGGTTCCTTTGATCGCTCCACACGTTACTCGGATAACTGTGGTAATTCTAGAGCTAATACATGCAAACGAGCGCTGACCCTTCGGGGGATGCGTGCATTTATCAGACCCAAAACCCATCCGGGGGGCTCGGGCCCCCCGGCCGCTTTGGTGACTCTAGATAACCTCGGGCCGATCGCGCCCTCCGCGGCGGCGACGTCTCATTCGAATGTCTGCCCTATCAACTTTCGATGGTACCATAGTCGGCTACCATGGTGACCACGGGTAACGGGGAATCAGGGTTCGATTCCGGAGAGGGAGCCTGAGAAACGGCTACCACATCCAAGGAAGGCAGCAGGCGCGCAAATTACCCATTCCCGACACGGGGAGGTAGTGACGAAAAATAACGATACAGGTCTCTTTCGAGGCCCTGTAATCGGAATGAGCGTATCCTAAACCCATGGGTGAGGACCCATTGGAGGGCAAGTCTGGTGCCAGCAGCCGCGGTAATTCCAGCTCCAATAGCGTATATTAAAGTTGCTGCAGTTAAAAAGCTCGTAGTTGGATGTCGGGAGTGGGCTGGCGGTCCGCCGCGAGGCGTGCCACCGCCTGTCTCAGACCCTGTCTCCCGGTGCCCCCCGGATGCCCTTGGCTGGGTGTCCGGACGGGGCTCGGAGCGTTTACTTTGAAAAAATTAGAGTGTTCAAAGCGGGCCCGCTTCTCGCCTGAATACCTGAGCTAGGAATAATGGAATAGGACTCCGGTTCTATTTTGTGGGTTTCCTGAACCAGGGCCATGATTAAGAGGGACGGCCGGGGGCATTCGTATTGCGCCGCTAGAGGTGAAATTCTTGGACCGGCGCAAGACGGACGAAAGCGAAAGCATTTGCCAAGAATGTTTTCATTAATCAAGAACGAAAGTCGGAGGTTCGAAGACGATCAGATACCGTCGTAGTTCCGACCGTAAACTATGCCGACCCGCGATCCGGCGGCGTTATTCCCATGACCCGCCGGGCAGCGTGAGGGAAACCACGAGTCTGTGGGTTCCGGGGGGAGTATGGTTGCAAAGCTGAAACTTAAAGGAATTGACGGAAGGGCACCACCAGGAGTGGAGCCTGCGGCTTAATTTGACTCAACACGGGAAACCTCACCCGGCCCGGACACGGAAAGGATTGACAGATTGATAGCTCTTTCTCGATTCTGTGGGTGGTGGTGCATGGCCGTTCTTAGTTGGTGGAGCGATTTGTCTGGTTAATTCCGATAACGAACGAGACTCCGGCATGCTAAATAGTTACGCGGCCCTCCGCGGTCGGCGTCAAACTTCTTAGAGGGACAAGTGGCGTTCAGCCACGCGAGATGGAGCAATAACAGGTCTGTGATGCCCTTAGATGTCCGGGGCTGCACGCGCGCCACAATGGTTGGATCAGCGTGTGCCTACCCTACACCGAGAGGTGCGGGTAATCCGCTGAACCCCATTCGTGATGGGGACTGGGGATTGCAATTATTCCCCATGAACGAGGAATTCCCAGTAAGCGCGGGTCATAAGCTCGCGTTGATTAAGTCCCTGCCCTTTGTACACACCGCCCGTCGCTACTACCGATCGGATGGTTTAGTGAGGTCCTCGGATCGGCCCCGCCGGGGCTCCTCGCGGGCCTTGGCGGAGCGCCGAGAAGTCGATCAAACTTGACTATCTAGAGGAAGTAAAAGTCGTAACAAGGTTTTCGTAGGTGAACCTGCGAAAGGATCATTAACGGGTAACGCTGTCCGGCGTGCCTCCTCTCCCGACCCCCTCGACTTCGCCGTCCCCCCGCGTCGGGGCCCAGGGTCGAAAGGGTCTTCGGGGTTGCTGTTACACGTGGTCGCTTGCAGGTCAGGCTGGACAGAAGGCATAAAGGAGGAGCCTAGTCCCTCCCACCCCTTCCTCTCCTCCGCCTCTTCCTCCGCGTCGTCCTTCAGCACCCCCCCCCCGCAGGCCCCGGTATTCTCTGGGTTCCAGCGCGAGAGACGCGTCGTTCAAAAAACTCGGCGTCCCCGCTCGTCGGGCGAAGGCCGGTTTCCCCTCACCTTGCCGGCAGGAGAAGCGCCTGCGAGTCGAGCGGGTCGTACGGGTCCGTCCCGCGCCCTCCCTCTCGCTCGCACGGCCGCTGCCTCCGTCCACCGCGAGGGGTTTTCCTATTTTGTTGTCCTTGTCATTCATCCCCCGTCCCCTTGCTCGCTGACGAGCGGACTTTCCGGGGGGGGTGCGAGCGCTGCTCCTCGTGGGGCAGGCCATGGCCCTTCCTGTGTTCGTCCGCCCACCGGCGTCCTGGGGCGTGGTGGTGGTGGGGTGGCGCAGCCGGTTCCCTGCTTCTCTCTCTCAGAAAGGAGTCTCAGGGGGACCCCCGGCAGGTACCTTAGGGCTTGGCCCAAGCTACGTGAGTTCCACCCCTTTCGAGGGGTCGGACGGGGCGGGCGCGGAGGGCCGCGGTTCAAAGACTGACTCGTCTGCCACGTGGGGCGTGTGGGCAAAGCGCAACCCCGCGCCCGTTTCAACACTCGCAGACAGGGGCGCCTGACCGTTTGGTGAAACCTTTTAAACCTGTCTTTGTAGTCGTGGTG
>NW_027658390.1:98490-110990 GCF_041902795.1 Electrophorus electricus | reverse complement strand
TCTTGGCTCTGGAAGTCTATTTCTAGGCTTATATAAAGGGTCAAACTTCTTGAAGTGTGCCCAGGCCCAGAGCTACTTTGCTGGGCATGAATGTGTTTGAACTCTTGGGCCTGGAAGTCTGGTGGTAGTAGTAGTATGATTTAAAGGCACAAAGTGATTGAAGTGTGCCCAGGCCCAGAGCTACTTTGCTGTGCATGACTGTGGTTGACCTCTTGGCCCTGGAAGTCTGGTGGTAGTAGTAGTATGATTTAAAGGCACAAAGTGATTGAAGTGTGCCCAGGCCCAGAGCTACTTTGCTGGGCATGACTGGTTTGACCTCTTGGGCCTGGAAGTCTGGTAGTAGTAGTATGATTTAAAGGTACAAAGTGAATGAAGTGTGCCCAGGCCCAGAGCTACTTTGCTGGGCATGACTGTGTTTGACGTCTTGGGCCTGGAAGTCGGTAGTAGTAGTATGATTTAAAGGTACAAAGTGAATGAAGTGTGCCCAGGCCCAGAGCTACTTTGCTGGGCATGACTGTGTTTGACCTCTTGGGCCTGGAAGTCTATTTCTAGGCTTATATAAAGGGTCAAACTTCTTGAAGTGTGCCCAGGCCCAGAGCTACTTTGCTGGGCATGACTGTGTTTGACCTCTTGGGTCTGGAAGTCTGGTAGTAGTAGTAGTATGATTTAAAGGCACAAAGTGATTGAAGTGTGCCCAGGCCCAGAGCTACTTTGCTGGGCATGACTGTGTTTGACCTCTTGGCTCTGGAAGTCTATTTCTAGGCTTATATAAAGGGTCAAACTTCTTGAAGTGTGCCCAGGCCCAGAGCTACTTTGCTGGGCATGACTGTGTTTCACCTCTTGGGCCTGGAAGTCTGGTAGTAGTAGTATGATTTAAAGGCACAAAGTGATTGAAGTGTGCCCAGGCCCAGAGCTACTTTGCTGGGCATGAATGTGTTTGACCTCTTGGGCCTGGAAGTCTGGTGGTAGTAGTAGTATGATTTAAAGGTACAAAGTGAATGAAGTGTGCCCAGGCCCAGAGCTACTTTGCTGTGCATGACTGTGTTTGAACTCTTGGGCCTGGAAGTCTATTTCTAGGCTTATATAAAGGGTCAAACATCTTGAAGTGTGCCCAGGCCCAGAGCTACTTTGCTGGGCATGACTGTGTTTGACCTCTTGGGCCTGGAAGTCTATTTCTAGGCTTATATAAAGGGTCAAACTTCTTGAAGTGTGCCCAGGCCCAGAGCTACTTTGCTGGGCATGACTGTGTTTGACCTCTTGGGTCTGGAAGTCTGGTAGTAGTAGTAGTATGATTTAAAGGCACAAAGTGATTGAAGTGTGCCCAGGCCCAGAGCTACTTTGCTGGGCATGACTGTGTTTGACCTCTTGGCTCTGGAAGTCTATTTCTAGGCTTATATAAAGGGTCAAACATCTTGAAGTGTGCCCAGGCCCAGAGCTACTTTGCTGGGCATGAATGTGTTTGAACTCTTGGGCCTGGAAGTCTGGTGGTAGTAGTAGTATGATTTAAAGGCACAAAGTGATTGAAGTGTGCCCAGGCCCAGAGCTACTTTGCTGTGCATGACTGTGGTTGACCTCTTGGCCCTGGAAGTCTGGTGGTGGTAGTAGTAGTATGATTTAAAGGCACAAAGTGAATGAAGTGTGCCCAGGCCCAGAGCTACTTTGCTGGGCATGACTGTGTTTGACCTCTTGGGCCTGGAAGTCTGGTAGTAGTAGTATGATTTAAAGGCACAAAGTGATTGAAGTGTGCCCAGGCCCAGAGCTACTTTGCTGGGCATGAATGTGTTTGACCTCTTGGGCCTGGAAGTCTGGTGGTAGTAGTAGTATGATTTAAAGGTACAAAGTGAATGAAGTGTGCCCAGGCCCAGAGCTACTTTGCTGGGCATGACTGTGTTTGACCTCTTGGGCCTGGAAGTCTGGTGGTAGTAGTAGTATGATTTAAAGGCACAAAGTGATTGAAGTGTGCCCAGGCCCAGAGCTACTTTGCTGGGCATGACTGTGTTTGACCTCTTGGGCCTGGAAGTCTGGTAGTAGTAGTATGATTTAAAGGTACAAAGTGAATGAAGTGTGCCCAGGCCCAGAGCTACTTTGCTGGGCATGACTGTGTTTGACGTCTTGGGCCTGGAAGTCTGGTAGTAGTAGTATGATTTAAAGGTACAAAGTGAATGAAGTGTGCCCAGGCCCAGAGCTACTTTGCTGGGCATGACTGTGTTTGACCTCTTGGCTCTGGAAGTCTATTTCTAGGCTTATATAAAGGGTCAAACATCTTGAAGTGTGCCCAGGCCCAGAGCTACTTTGCTGGGCATGACTGTGTTTGACCTCTTGGGTCTGGAAGTCTGGTAGTAGTAGTAGTATGATTTAAAGGCACAAAGTGATTGAAGTGTGCCCAGGCCCAGAGCTACTTTGCTGTGCATGACTGTGTTTGACCTCTTGGCTCTGGAAGTCTATTTCTAGGCTTATATAAAGGGTCAAACTTCTTGAAGTGTGCCCAGGCCCAGAGCTACTTTGCTGGGCATGACTGTGTTTCACCTCTTGGGCCTGGAAGTCTGGTAGTAGTAGTATGATTTAAAGGCACAAAGTGATTGAAGTGTGCCCAGGCCCAGAGCTACTTTGCTGGGCATGAATGTGTTTGACCTCTTGGGCCTGGAAGTCTGGTGGTAGTAGTAGTATGATTTAAAGGTACAAAGTGAATGAAGTGTGCCCAGGCCCAGAGCTACTTTGCTGTGCATGACTGTGTTTGAACTCTTGGGCCTGGAAGTCTATTTCTAGGCTTATATAAAGGGTCAAACATCTTGAAGTGTGCCCAGGCCCAGAGCTACTTTGCTGGGCATGACTGTGGTTGACCTCTTGGCCCTGGAAGTCTGGTGGTAGTAGTAGTATGATTTAAAGGCACAAAGTGAATGAAGTGTGCCCAGGCCCAGAGCTACTTTGCTGGGCATGAATGTGTTTGAACTCTTGGGCCTGGAAGTCTGGTAGTAGTAGTATGATTTAAAGGCACAAAGTGAATGAAGTGTGCCCAGGCCCAGAGCTACTTTGCTGTGCATGACTGTGTTTGACCTCTTGGCTCTGGAAGTCTATTTCTAGGCTTATATAAAGGGTCAAACTTCTTGAAGTGTGCCCAGGCCCAGAGCTACTTTGCTGTGTATGACTGTGTGACCTCTTGGCCCTGGAATTCTGGTGGTAGTAGTAGTAGTATGATTTAAAGGCACAAAGTGAATGAAGTGTGCCCAGGCCCAGAGCTACTTTGCTGGGCATGACTGTGTTTGACGTCTTGGGCCTGGAAGTCTGGTAGTAGTAGTAGTAGTAGTAGTAGTAGTAGTAGTAGTAGTATATTTAAAGGTACAAAGTGAATGAAGTGTGCCCAGGCCCAGAGCTACTTTGCTGGGCATGACTGTGTTTGACCTCTTGGGCCTGGAAGTCTATTTCTAGGCTTATATAAAGGGTCTCAAACTTCTTGAAGTGTGCCCAGGCCCAGAGCTACTTTGCTGGGCATGACTGTGTTTGACCTCTTGGGTCTGGAAGTCTGGTAGTAGTAGTAGTAGTATGATTTAAAGGCACAAAGTGATTGAAGTGTGCCCAGGCCCAGAGCTACTTTGCTGTGCATGACTGTGTTTGACCTCTTGGCTCTGGAAGTCTATTTCTAGGCTTATATAAAGGGTCAAACTTCTTGAAGTGTGCCCAGGCCCAGAGCTACTTTGCTGTGTATGACTGTGTGACCTCTTGGCCCTGGAATTCTGGTGGTAGTAGTAGTATGATTTAAAGGCACAAAGTGAATGAAGTGTGCCCAGGCCCAGAGCTACTTTGCTGGGCATGACTGTGTTTGACCTCTTGGGCCTGGAAGTCTATTTCTAGGCTTATATAAAGGGTCAAACTTCTTGAAGTGTGCCCAGGCCCAGAGCTACTTTGCTGTGTATGACTGTGTGACCTCTTGGCCCTGGAATTCTGGTGGTAGTAGTAGTATGATTTAAAGGCACAAAGTGAATGAAGTGTGCCCAGGCCCAGAGCTACTTTGCTGGGCATGACTGTGTTTGACCTCTTGGGCCTGGAAGTCTGGTAGTAGTAGTATGATTTTAAAGGCACAAAGTGATTGAAGTGTGCCCAGGCCCAGAGCTACTTTGCTGGGCATGAATGTGTTTGACCTCTTGGGCCTGGAAGTCTGGTGGTAGTAGTAGTATGATTTAAAGGTACAAAGTGAATGAAGTGTGCCCAGGCCCAGAGCTACTTTGCTGGGCATGACTGTGTTTGACCTCTTGGGCCTGGAAGTCTGGTGGTAGTAGTAGTATGATTTAAAGGTACAAAGTGAATGAAGTGTGCCCAGGCCCAGAGCCAGGCCTGGGCAGCAGGGGGCGCTCCTGGCCATGCCCAGCGAGTTTCGTGCGAATCGGACCTGGTCCGGAAGAGATACGAAGGGAAAACTCATTACTCGTCGGGGTGGCACATCCAGGCTCTCGACCCTCCCAAAGCGTCCGACCAGGGTGCACCCTGCCGGGCATGGTTAGCCGCCAGCCCCCTTCCTGGAGGTCTGGTTGGCACGGGGTTTTGATTTTTCGGTTTCATATCTCTGGGCTCCTTGGGAGCAGAAAGTCGGTTGAGGGCCCTTTGGAAAGAGCCGGGGCTGCCGTTTAACGCTGTCCAAGCGGCAGGCGAAGCGCACCCACCGTTTTTACGCTATGATTTTTTAAAACCGCCGGGGCGGCAAACACAGGGCCGGTCGGGTTTGAAGACGAATATCTCTTCGGCCCTTGGGAGGAGAGAAGCAGCGCGGGTCACCTTTGAACGCGCTCGCTGCCAGGAACGTCTGGGTAAAAGTTTCGTGGGAATCGGACGTTCCTAGGCTGAGAAGCGAGCGCCCGCCCTCGGGCGGTCGGGGGCCCCTTTCTCATTCCCCGTCTGGGCTAAAAATACGAGGTCAGACCCGATGGACTCGGGAGACTGGGAGTACCAGGGAGACCCTGGAAGCAGGCGACCCGACCCACGCTTCGCTGTCTCCTCGGCCCTCGGGAGTAGAAGCGCGGGGACGGTGGCGTGGGCAGCAGGGGGCGCTCCTGGCCATGCCCAGCGAGTTTCGTGCGAATCGGACCTGGTCCGGAAGAGATACGAAGGGAAAAACTCATTACTCGTCGGGGTGGCACATCCAGGCTCTCGACCCTCCCAAAGCGTCCGACCAGGGTGCACCCTGCCGGGCATGGTTAGCCGCCAGCCCCCTTCCTGGAGGTCTGGTTGGCACGGGGTTTTGATTTATCGGTTTCATATCTCTGGGCTCCTTGGGAGCAGAAAGTCGGTTGAGGGCCCTTTGGAAAGAGCCGGGGCTGCCGTTTAACGCTGTCCAAGCGGCAGGCGAAGCGCACCCACCGTTTTTACGCTATGATTTTTTAAAACCGCCGGGGCGGCAAACACAGGGCCGGTCGGGTTTGAAGACGAATATCTCTTCGGCCCTTGGGAGGAGAGAAGCAGCGCGGGTCACCTTTGAACGCGCTCGCTGCCAGGAACGTCTGGCGTAAAAGTTTCGTGGGAATCGGACGTTCCTAGGCTGAGAAGCGAGCGCCCGCCCTCGGGCGGTCGGGGGCCCTTTCTCATTCCCGTCTGGGCTAAAAATACGAGGTCGGACCCGATGGACTCGGGAGACTGGAGAGTACCAGGGAGACCCTGGAAGCAGGCGACCCGACCCACGCTTCGCTGTCTCCTCGGCCCTCGGGAGTAGAAGCGCGGGGACGGTGGCGTGGGCAGCAGGGGGCGCTCCTGGCCATGCCCAGCGAGTTTCGTGCGAATCGGACCTGGTCCGGAAGAGATACGAAGGGAAAACTCATTACTCGTCGGGGTGGCACATCCAGGCTCTCGACCCTCCCAAAGCGTCCGACCAGGGTGCACCCTGCCGGGCATGGTTAGCCGCCAGCCCCCTTCCTGGAGGTCTGGTTGGCACGGGGTTTTGATTTTTCGGTTTCATATCTCTGGGCTCCTTGGGAGCAGAAAGTCGGTTGAGGGCCCTTTGGAAAGAGCCGGGGCTGCCGTTTAACGCTGTCCAAGCGGCAGGCGAAGCGCACCCACCGTTTTTACGCTATGATTTTTTAAAACCGCCGGGGCGGCAAACACAGGGCCGGTCGGGTTTGAAGACGAATATCTCTTCGGCCCTTGGGAGGAGAGAAGCAGCGCGGGTCACCTTTGAACGCGCTCGCTGCCAGGAACGTCTGGCGTAAAAGTTTCGTGGGAATCGGACGTTCCTAGGCTGAGAAGCGAGCGCCCGCCCTCGGGCGGTCGGGGGCCCCTTTCTCATTCCCCGTCTGGGCTAAAAATACGAGGTCGGACCCGATGGACTCGGGAGACTGGAGAGTACCCAGGGAGACCCTGGAAGCAGGCGACCCGACCCACGCTTCGCTGTCTCCTCGGCCCTCGGGAGTAGAAGCGCGGGGACGGTGGCGTGGGCAGCAGGGGGCGCTCCTGGCCATGCCCAGCGAGTTTCGTGCGAATCGGACCTGGTCCGGAAGAGATACGAAGGGAAAACTCATTACTCGTCGGGGTGGCACCATCCAGGCTCTCGACCCTTCCCAAAGCGTCCGACCAGGGTGCACCCTGCCGGGCATGGTTAGCGGCCAGCCCCCTTCCTGGAGGTCTGGTTGGCACGGGGTTTTGATTTTTCGGTTTCATATCTCTGGGCTCCTTGGGAGCAGAAAGTCGGTTGAGGGCCCTTTGGAAAGAGCCGGGGCTGCCGTTTAACGCTGTCCAAGCGGCAGGCGAAGCGCACCCACCGTTTTACGCTATGATTTTTTAAAACCGCCGGGCGGCAAACACAGGGCCGGTCGGGTTTGAAGACGAATATCTCTTCGGCCCTTGGGAGGAGAGAAGCAGCGCGGGTCACCTTTGAACGCGCTCGCTGCCAGGAACGTCTGGCGTAAAAGTTTCGTGGGAATCGGACGTTCCTAGGCTGAGAAGCGAGCGCCCGCCCTCGGGCGGTCGGGGGCCCCTTTCTCATTCCCCGTCTGGGCTAAAAATACGAGGTCGGACCCGATGGACTCGGGAGACTGGAGAGTACCAGGGAGACCCTGGAAGCAGGCGACCCGACCCACGCTTCGCTGTCTCCTCGGCCCTCGGGAGTAGAAGCGCGGGGACGGTGGCGTGGGCAGCAGGGGGCGCTCCTGGCCATGCCCAGCGAGTTTCGTGCGAATCGGACCTGGTCCGGAAGAGATACGAAGGGAAAACTCATTACTCGTCGGGGTGGCACATCCAGGCTCTCGACCCTCCCAAAGCGTCCGACCAGGGTGCACCCTGCCGGGCATGGTTAGCCGCCAGCCCCCTTCCTGGAGGTCTGGTTGGCACGGGGTTTTGATTTTTCGGTTTCATATCTCTGGGCTCCTTGGGAGCAGAAAGTCGGTTGAGGGCCCTTTGGAAAGAGCCGGGGCTGCCGTTTAACGCTGTCCAAGCGGCAGGCGAAGCGCACCCACCGTTTTTACGCTATGATTTTTTAAAACCGCCGGGGCGGCAAACACAGGGCCGGTCGGGTTTGAAGACGAATATCTCTTCGGCCCTTGGGAGGAGAGAAGCAGCGCGGGTCACCTTTGAACGCGCTCGCTGCCAGGAACGTCTGGCGTAAAAGTTTCGTGGGAATCGGACGTTCCTAGGCTGAGAAGCGAGCGCCCGCCCTCGGGCGGTCGGGGGCCCCTTTCTCATTCCCCGTCTGGGCTAAAAATACGAGGTCGGACCCGATGGACTCGGGAGACTGGAGAGTACCAGGGAGACCCTGGAAGCAGGCGACCCGACCCACGCTTCGCTGTCTCCTCGGCCCTCGGGAGTAGAAGCGCGGGGACGGTGGCGTGGGCAGCAGGGGGCGCTCCTGGCCATGCCCAGCGAGTTTCGTGCGAATCGGACCTGGTCCGGAAGAGATACGAAGGGAAAACTCATTACTCGTCGGGGTGGCACATCCAGGCTCTCGACCCTCCCAAAGCGTCCGACCAGGGTGCACCCTGCCGGGCATGGTTAGCCGCCAGCCCCCTTCCTGGAGGTCTGGTTGGCACGGGGTTTTGATTTATCGGTTTCATATCTCTGGGCTCCTTGGGAGCAGAAAGTCGGTTGAGGGCCCTTTGGAAAGAGCCGGGGCTGCCGTTTAACGCTGTCCAAGCGGCAGGCGAAGCGCACCCACCGTTTTTACGCTATGATTTTTTAAAACCGCCGGGGCGGCAAACACAGGGCCGGTCGGGTTTGAAGACGAATATCTCTTCGGCCCTTGGGAGGAGAGAAGCAGCGCGGGTCACCTTTGAACGCGCTCGCTGCCAGGAACGTCTGGCGTAAAAGTTTCGTGGGAATCGGACGTTCCTAGGCTGAGAAGCGAGCGCCCGCCCTCGGGCGGTCGGGGGCCCCTTTCTCATTCCCCGTCTGGGCTAAAAATACGAGGTCGGACCCGATGGACTCGGGAGACTGGAGAGTACCAGGGAGACCCTGGAAGCAGGCGACCCGACCCACGCTTCGCTGTCTCCTCGGCCCTCGGGAGTAGAAGCGCGGGGACGGTGGCGTGGGCAGCAGGGGGCGCTCCTGGCCATGCCCAGCGAGTTTCGTGCGAATCGGACCTGGTCCGGAAGAGATACGAAGGGAAAACTCATTACTCGTCGGGGTGGCACATCCAGGCTCTCGACCCTCCCGAAGTGTCCGACCAGGGTGCACCCTGCCGGGCTAAGAGAACAGCCAGGTGAACCCTGGAGGTTCCGAACTCCAGACCCCTGGACCCGACGGCTCAGTCCGCCTCAGGTGCACTACAGAGGTCCTCGGGCTGTCCCTGAGTGCATTAAAACGGAAATCAGAATTACTCCCCCGGGTGGCACTTCCAGGCTCTCGACCCTCCCAAAGTGTCCGACCAGGGTGCACCCTGCTGGGCATGGTTAGCCGCCAGCCCCCTTCCTGGAGGTCTGGTTGGCACGGGGTTTTGCAAATAGGTCCCGTCGGGTATATGGGAGAGCAAAGAGAATCAATGGGGTCCAAGCACTAAATTCATCCAGTGGCGTTCTCTGGAAGCCCAAGGGGAGTCCGAGGGGTGTTCGGCCGGCAAGGGGAGCTCTCCCTCGGACACATGATCAAACGCCTGTCCCCTACCGGAAAGTGGTGTGCTCTGGATGCCCCCCCCCCCCCCCCATCCCCCGAGGGGGGTGCTTATCCCGCGAGGGGAGCCCTCCTCGGGTTAAGTGAACCATCATGCCGATTCCCCTATGGAAGTGGGCACATCCAGGCACACAGTCTGCTTTGCTCTCCCCGACCCGAGTGCGTCTGTTGGGCTGAGTGTACGCCCAGGCAACTGGATCCAATGGCTCAGTCCGCCGCAGCGTGCTTCGACGATGGGTCGTACAGCCATGCCACCAGGGTGGGCGTGTTTGTAAATGTACCAGTGGATTCTCGTCGGCCTGCCACATCCATGGTATCGACCCACCAGGCCTGTCCGACCAGGGGTTGACCCTGGACGGGCACGGTCTGTGGTTTGGCCCTTGTCCTAGATGAAATCGGGCACGGGGTTTTCTGGCCAGGTACCATCGGGTTACTGGGAGAGCGGCTTCGGTCTCCAGGTGAGACCAATGGTGAAGCAGCACGAGGCAATGGAGAGCATGCAAAGCGATGGGGAAGCCATGCACGGCAATGGCCACGAAAAAAAAAAAAAAATCACCACGGAAGGAACGTGAAGAACAAGGAGGAGTGTAGTGACACTGCCCAAAGCTGCCCGGTGTTGCAGGGGTCTATTGGTGTGTTGCTTCCTTGTTTGGTAGAGTGGAGTACCAGACCCGCCAGGGGTAGGCAAACCATTCCCCCTACGGTAAGTGAGGAGCCAGCCATTTGACGAGCGGGTGTCCACGTGTACGGGTGCGAGCGCTATCCCCCCACACGGGGTTAGGCCACGGCCTTAGGTGGACGTCTGCCGACCAGCCCCGGCTGATCCAGAACTTCTGATGTGGAGAGCGGTTTTGACAGATCCTCCCTGGTTCTAGCGGGTCAAGCCTCTGATGGGGGGTGGGGGTTATTTGTAACCCATCCCAGAACTCTCTGGGGGAGACTCAGACGGCCAGTCTGTCTACTCAGTTGTCCTATACTGGTGTCTGTGGTTTGGGAGGAAGGGAGTGCCCTGCTTTGTTGGCCTCCTCTTCAAAACTACCTGGGCCCACGAATCACTCTTCTTGGTTACATCACGAAACGTAGGTTGAGCGAGGCTAGGGGGGAGGGAATTCGACGAGGTCTTTCCCTTGTCCCCCCACCAGCGGCCCACGAAAATCAAAACGGCGTGAAGAGAGGGAACGCCGAAAGCACCTGGAGTCGGCCGTCCGCACCTCCGGAGGAGGTGGACGGGGTACGGTGCGGGCATGACCGGATGGGACAGCTTTGCATCAAGGTGAGAGGTCGGCGTCCGAAGGCCAGAGGGCGGTGCGCGAGCACGTTTACACTGGCCGCGGAAGCTGTCCTGGGTAGCCCTGTATGGCGTCTGGACCTGACGGCGCACGCACTTACAACCCGCTGCTTCCTAGCCCCCGGAAGGGGAGGCGGATGTCACTCGTGGTTCATCCCAGACCACGGTGCAAACTACCTGGTTGATCCTGCCAGTAACATATGCTTGTCTCAAAGATTAAGCCATGCAGGTCTAAGTGCACACGGCCGGTACAGTGAAACTGCGAATGGCTCATTAAATCAGTTATGGTTCCTTTGATCGCTCCACACGTTACTCGGATAACTGTGGTAATTCTAGAGCTAATACATGCAAACGAGCGCTGACCCTTCGGGGGATGCGTGCATTTATCAGACCCAAAACCCATCCGGGGGGCTCGGGCCCCCCGGCCGCTTTGGTGACTCTAGATAACCTCGGGCCGATCGCGCGCCCTCCGCGGCGGCGACGTCTCATTCGAATGTCTGCCCTATCAACTTTCGATGGTACCATAGTCGGCTACCATGGTGACCACGGGTAACGGGGAATCAGGGTTCGATTCCGGAGAGGGAGCCTGAGAAACGGCTACCACATCCAAGGAAGGCAGCAGGCGCGCAAATTACCCATTCCCGACACGGGGAGGTAGTGACGAAAAATAACGATACAGGTCTCTTTCGAGGCCCTGTAATCGGAATGAGCGTATCCTAAACCCATGGGTGAGGACCCATTGGAGGGCAAGTCTGGTGCCAGCAGCCGCGGTAATTCCAGCTCCAATAGCGTATATTAAAGTTGCTGCAGTTAAAAAGCTCGTAGTTGGATGTCGGGAGTGGGCTGGCGGTCCGCCGCGAGGCGTGCCACCGCCTGTCTCAGACCCTGTCTCCCGGTGCCCCCCGGATGCCCTTGGCTGGGTGTCCGGACGGGGCTCGGAGCGTTTACTTTGAAAAAATTAGAGTGTTCAAAGCGGGCCCGCTTCTCGCCTGAATACCTGAGCTAGGAATAATGGAATAGGACTCCGGTTCTATTTTGTGGGTTTCCTGAACCAGGGCCATGATTAAGAGGGACGGCCGGGGGCATTCGTATTGCGCCGCTAGAGGTGAAATTCTTGGACCGGCGCAAGACGGACGAAAGCGAAAGCATTTGCCAAGAATGTTTTCATTAATCAAGAACGAAAGTCGGAGGTTCGAAGACGATCAGATACCGTCGTAGTTCCGACCGTAAACTATGCCGACCCGCGATCCGGCGGCGTTATTCCCATGACCCGCCGGGCAGCGTGAGGGAAACCACGAGTCTGTGGGTTCCGGGGGGAGTATGGTTGCAAAGCTGAAACTTAAAGGAATTGACGGAAGGGCACCACCAGGAGTGGAGCCTGCGGCTTAATTTGACTCAACACGGGAAACCTCACCCGGCCCGGACACGGAAAGGATTGACAGATTGATAGCTCTTTCTCGATTCTGTGGGTGGTGGTGCATGGCCGTTCTTAGTTGGTGGAGCGATTTGTCTGGTTAATTCCGATAACGAACGAGACTCCGGCATGCTAAATAGTTACGCGGCCCTCCGCGGTCGGCGTCAAACTTCTTAGAGGGACAAGTGGCGTTCAGCCACGCGAGATGGAGCAATAACAGGTCTGTGATGCCCTTAGATGTCCGGGGCTGCACGCGCGCCACAATGGTTGGATCAGCGTGTGCCTACCCTACACCGAGAGGTGCGGGTAATCCGCTGAACCCCATTCGTGATGGGGACTGGGGATTGCAATTATTCCCCATGAACGAGGAATTCCCAGTAAGCGCGGGTCATAAGCTCGCGTTGATTAAGTCCCTGCCCTTTGTACACACCGCCCGTCGCTACTACCGATCGGATGGTTTAGTGAGGTCCTCGGATCGGCCCCGCCGGGGCTCCTCGCGGGCCTTGGCGGAGCGCCGAGAAGTCGATCAAACTTGACTATCTAGAGGAAGTAAAAGTCGTAACAAGGTTTTCGTAGGTGAACCTGCGAAAGGATCATTAACGGGTAACGCTGTCCGGCGTGCCTCCTCTCCCGACCCCCTCGACTTCGCCGTCCCCCCGCGTCGGGGCCCAGGGTCGAAAGGGTCTTCGGGGTTGCTGTTACACGTGGTCGCTTGCAGGT
>NW_027658390.1:78490-90990 GCF_041902795.1 Electrophorus electricus | reverse complement strand
TAGTAGTATGATTTAAAGGTACAAAGTGAATGAAGTGTGCCCAGGCCCAGAGCTACTTTGCTGGGCATGACTGTGTTTGACCTCTTGGCTCTGGAAGTCTATTTCTAGGCTTATATAAAGGGTCAAACTTCTTGAAGTGTGCCCAGGCCCAGAGCTACTTTGCTGGGCATGACTGTGTTTGACCTCTGGGGCCTGGAAGTCTGGTAGTAGTAGTATGATTTAAAGGCACAAAGTGATTGAAGTGTGCCCAGGCCCAGAGCTACTTTGCTGGGCATGACTGTGTGACCTCTTGGGCCTGGAAGTCTGGTAGTAGTAGTAGTAGTAGTAGTAGTAGTAGTAGTAGTAGTATGATTTAAAGGTACAAAGTGAATGAAGTGTGCCCAGGCCCAGAGCTACTTTGCTGGGCATGACTGTGTTTGACGTCTTGGGCCTGGAAGTCTGGTAGTAGTAGTATGATTTAAAGGTACAAAGTGAATGAAGTGTGCCCAGGCCCAGAGCTACTTTGCTGGGCATGACTGTGTTTGACCTCTTGGCTCTGGAAGTCTATTTCTAGGCTTATATAAAGGGTCAAACTTCTTGAAGTGTGCCCAGGCCCAGAGCTACTTTGCTGGGCATGACTGTGTTTGACCTCTGGGGCCTGGAAGTCTGGTAGTAGTAGTATGATTTAAAGGCACAAAGTGATTGAAGTGTGCCCAGGCCCAGAGCTACTTTGCTGGGCATGAATGTGTTTGAACTCTTGGGCCTGGAAGTCTATTTCTAGGCTTATATAAAGGGTCAAACTTCTTGAAGTGTGCCCAGGCCCAGAGCTACTTTGCTGGGCATGACTGTGTTTGACCTCTTGGGCCTGGAAGTCTGGTAGTAGTAGTAGTAGTAGTAGTAGTAGTAGTAGTAGTAGTAGTAGTATGATTTAAAGGTACAAAGTGAATGAAGTGTGCCCAGGCCCACAGCTACTTTGCTGGGCATGACTGTGTTTGACCTCTTGGGCCTGAAAGTCTATTTCTAGGCTTATATAAAGGGTCAAACTTCTTGAAGTGTGCCCAGGCCCAGAGCTACTTTGCTGGGCATGACTGTGTTTGACCTCTGGGGCCTGGAAGTCTGGTAGTAGTAGTATGATTTAAAGACACAAAGTGATTGAAGTGTGCCCAGGCCCAGAGCTACTTTGCTGGGCATGAATGTGTTTGAACTCTTGGGCCTGGAAGTCTGGTAGTAGTAGTATGATTTAAAGGTACAAAGTGAATGAAGTGTGCCCAGGCCCAGAGCTACTTTGCTGTGCATGACTGTGTTTGACCTCTTGGCTCTGGAAGTCTATTTCTAGGCTTATATAAAGGGTCAAACTTCTTGAAGTGTGCCCAGGCCCAGAGCTACTTTGCTGGGCATGACTGTGTTTGACCTCTGGGGCCTGGAAGTCTGGTAGTAGTAGTATGATTTAAAGGCACAAAGTGATTGAAGTGTGCCCAGGCCCAGAGCTACTTTGCTGGGCATGATTCTGTGACCTCTTGGGTCTGGAAATGTGGTACTTTGAAGGATTAAAAGAGTGAAACGGTCTGAAGTGTGCGCAGGTGTAAAGCAACCTTGCTAGGCATGAAGGTGTGACCTCCAGGGCCTGGAAGTCTGGTGGTAGTAGTAGTATGATTTAAAGGCACAAAGTGATTGAAGTGTGCCCAGGCCCCAGAGCTACTTTGCTGGGCATGACTGTGTTTGACCTCTTGGGCCTGGAAGTCTGGTGGTAGTAGTAGTATGATTTAAAGGCACAAAGTGATTGAAGTGTGCCCAGGCCCAGAGCTACTTTGCTGGGCATGACTGTGTTTGACCTCTTGGCTCTGGAAGTCTATTTCTAGGCTTATATAAAGGGTCAAACTTCTTGAAGTGTGCCCAGGCCCAGAGCTACTTTGCTGGGCATGACTGTGTTTGACCTCTGGGGCCTGGAAGTCTGGTAGTAGTAGTATGATTTAAAGGCACAAAGTGATTGAAGTGTGCCCAGGCCCAGAGCTACTTTGCTGGGCATGAATGTGTTTGAACTCTTGGGCCTGGAAGGTCTATTTCTAGGCTTATATAAAAGGGTCAAACTTCTTGAAGTGTGCCCAGGCCCAGAGCTACTTTGCTGGGCATGACTGTGTTTGACCTCTTGGGCCTGGAAGTCTGGTAGTAGTAGTAGTAGTAGTAGTAGTAGTAGTAGTAGTAGTAGTAGTAGTATGATTTAAAGGTACAAAGTGAATGAAGTGTGCCCAGGCCCACAGCTACTTTGCTGGGCATGACTGTGTTTGACCTCTTGGGCCTGAAAGTCTATTTCTAGGCTTATATAAAGGGTCAAACTTCTTGAAGTGTGCCCAGGCCCAGAGCTACTTTGCTGGGCATGACTGTGTTTGACCTCTGGGGCCTGGAAGTCTGGTAGTAGTAGTATGATTTAAAGACACAAAGTGATTGAAGTGTGCCCAGGCCCAGAGCTACTTTGCTGGGCATGAATGTGTTTGAACTCTTGGGCCTGGAAGTCTGGTAGTAGTAGTATGATTTAAAGGTACAAAGTGAATGAAGTGTGCCCAGGCCCAGAGCTACTTTGCTGTGCATGACTGTGTTTGACCTCTTGGCTCTGGAAGTCTATTTCTAGGCTTATATAAAGGGTCAAACTTCTTGAAGTGTGCCCAGGCCCAGAGCTACTTTGCTGGGCATGACTGTGTTTGACCTCTGGGGCCTGGAAGTCTGGTAGTAGTAGTATGATTTAAAGGCACAAAGTGATTGAAGTGTGCCCAGGCCCAGAGCTACTTTGCTGGGCATGATTCTGTGACCTCTTGGGTCTGGAAATGTGGTACTTTGAAGGATTAAAAGAGTGAAACGGTCTGAAGTGTGCGCAGGTGTAAAGCAACCTTGCTAGGCATGAAGGTGTGACCTCCAGGGCCTGGAAGTCTGGTGGTAGTAGTAGTATGATTTAAAGGCACAAAGTGATTGAAGTGTGCCCAGGCCCAGAGCTACTTTGCTGGGCATGACTGTGTTTGACCTCTTGGGCCTGGAAGTCTGGTGGTAGTAGTAGTATGATTTAAAGGCACAAAGTGATTGAAGTGTGCCCAGGCCCAGAGCTACTTTGCTGGGCATGACTGTGTTTGACCTCTTGGCTCTGGAAGTCTATTTCTAGGCTTATATAAAGGGTCAACTTCTTGAAGTGTGCCCAGGCCCAGAGCTACTTTGCTGGGCATGACTGTGTTTGACCTCTGGGGCCTGGAAGTCTGGTAGTAGTAGTATGATTTAAAGGCACAAAGTGATTGAAGTGTGCCCAGGCCCAGAGCTACTTTGCTGGGCATGAATGTGTTTGAACTCTTGGGCCTGGAAGTCTATTTCTAGGCTTATATAAAGGGTCAAACTTCTTGAAGTGTGCCCAGGCCCAGAGCTACTTTGCTGGGCATGACTGTGTTTGACCTCTTGGGCCTGGAAGTCTGGTAGTAGTAGTAGTAGTAGTAGTAGTAGTAGTAGTAGTAGTAGTAGTATGATTTAAAGGTACAAAGTGAATGAAGTGTGCCCAGGCCCACAGCTACTTTGCTGGGCATGACTGTGTTTGACCTCTTGGGCCTGAAAGTCTATTTCTAGGCTTATATAAAGGGTCAAACTTCTTGAAGTGTGCCCAGGCCCAGAGCTACTTTGCTGGGCATGACTGTGTTTGACCTCTGGGGCCTGGAAGTCTGGTAGTAGTAGTATGATTTAAAGACACAAAGTGATTGAAGTGTGCCCAGGCCCAGAGCTACTTTGCTGGGCATGAATGTGTTTGAACTCTTGGGCCTGGAAGTCTGGTAGTAGTAGTATGATTTAAAGGTACAAAGTGAATGAAGTGTGCCCAGGCCCAGAGCTACTTTGCTGTGCATGACTGTGTTTGACCTCTTGGCTCTGGAAGTCTATTTCTAGGCTTATATAAAGGGTCAAACTTCTTGAAGTGTGCCCAGGCCCAGAGCTACTTTGCTGGGCATGACTGTGTTTGACCTCTGGGGCCTGGAAGTCTGGTAGTAGTAGTATGATTTAAAGGCACAAAGTGATTGAAGTGTGCCCAGGCCCAGAGCTACTTTGCTGGGCATGATTCTGTGACCTCTTGGGTCTGGAAATGTGGTACTTTGAAGGATTAAAAGAGTGAAACGGTCTGAAGTGTGCGCAGGTGTAAAGCAACCTTGCTAGGCATGAAGGTGTGACCTCCAGGGCCTGGAAGTCTGGTGGTAGTAGTAGTATGATTTAAAGGCACAAAGTGATTGAAGTGTGCCCAGGCCCAGAGCTACTTTGCTGGGCATGACTGTGTTTGACCTCTTGGGCCTGGAAGTCTGGTGGTAGTAGTAGTATGATTTAAAGGCACAAAGTGATTGAAGTGTGCCCAGGCCCAGAGCTACTTTGCTGGGCATGACTGTGTTTGACCTCTTGGCTCTGGAAGTCTATTTCTAGGCTTATATAAAGGGTCAAACTTCTTGAAGTGTGCCCAGGCCCAGAGCTACTTTGCTGGGCATGACTGTGTTTGACCTCTGGGGCCTGGAAGTCTGGTAGTAGTAGTATGATTTAAAGGCACAAAGTGATTGAAGTGTGCCCAGGCCCAGAGCTACTTTGCTGGGCATGAATGTGTTTGAACTCTTGGGCCTGGAAGTCTATTTCTAGGCTTATATAAAGGGTCAAACTTCTTGAAGTGTGCCCAGGCCCAGAGCTACTTTGCTGGGCATGACTGTGTTTGACCTCTTGGGCCTGGAAGTCTGGTAGTAGTAGTAGTAGTAGTAGTAGTAGTAGTAGTAGTAGTAGTATGATTTAAAGGTACAAAGTGAATGAAGTGTGCCCAGGCCCACAGCTACTTTGCTGGGCATGACTGTGTTTGACCTCTTGGGCCTGAAAGTCTATTTCTAGGCTTATATAAAGGGTCAAACTTCTTGAAGTGTGCCCAGGCCCAGAGCTACTTTGCTGGGCATGACTGTGTTTGACCTCTGGGGCCTGGAAGTCTGGTAGTAGTAAGTATGATTTAAAGACACAAAGTGATTGAAGTGTGCCCAGGCCCAGAGCTACTTTGCTGGGCATGAATGTGTTTGAACTCTTGGGCCTGGAAGTCTGGTAGTAGTAGTATGATTTAAAGGTACAAAGTGAATGAAGTGTGCCCAGGCCCAGAGCTACTTTGCTGTGCATGACTGTGTTTGACCTCTTGGCTCTGGAAGTCTATTTCTAGGCTTATATAAAGAGTCAAACTTCTTGAAGTGTGCCCAGGCCCAGAGCTACTTTGCTGGGCATGACTGTGTTTGACCTCTGGGGCCTGGAAGTCTGGTAGTAGTAGTATGATTTAAAGGCACAAAGTGATTGAAGTGTGCCCAGGCCCAGAGCTACTTTGCTGGGCATGATTCTGTGACCTCTTGGGTCTGGAAATGTGGTACTTTGAATGATTAAAAGAGTGAAACGAGTCTGAAGCCCCCTTCCTGGAGGTCTGGTTGGCACGGGGTTTTGATTTTTCGGTTTCATATCTCTGGGCTCCTTGGGAGCAGAAAGTCGGTTGAGGGCCCTTTGGAAAGAGCCGGGGCTGCCGTTTAACGCTGTCCAAGCGGCAGGCGAAGCGCACCCACCGTTTTTACGCTATGATTTTTTAAAACCGCCGGGGCGGCAAACACAGGGCCGGTCGGGTTTGAAGACGAATATCTCTTCGGCCCTTGGGAGGAGAGAAGCAGCGCGGGTCACCTTTGAACGCGCTCGCTGCCAGGAACGTCTGGCGTAAAAGTTTCGTGGGAATCGGACGTTCCTAGGCTGAGAAGCGAGCGCCCGCCCTCGGGCGGTCGGGGGCCCCTTTCTCATTCCCCGTCTGGGCTAAAAATACGAGGTCGGACCCGATGGACTCGGGAGACTGGAGAGTACCAGGGAGACCCTGGAAGCAGGCGACCCGACCCACGCTTCGCTGTCTCCTCGGCCCTCGGGAGTAGAAGCGCGGGGACGGTGGCGTGGGCAGCAGGGGGCGCTCCTGGCCATGCCCAGCGAGTTTCGTGCGAATCGGACCTGGTCCGGAAGAGATACGAAGGGAAAACTCATTACTCGTCGGGGTGGCACATCCAGGCTCTCGACCCTCCCAAAGCGTCCGACCAGGGTGCACCCTGCCGGGCATGGTTAGCCGCCAGCCCCCTTCCTGGAGGTCTGGTTGGCACGGGGTTTTGATTTTTCGGTTTCATATCTCTGGGCTCCTTGGGAGCAGAAAGTCGGTTGAGGGCCCTTTGGAAAGAGCCGGGGCTGCCGTTTAACGCTGTCCAAGCGGCAGGCGAAGCGCACCCACCGTTTTTACGCTATGATTTTTTAAAACCGCCGGGGCGGCAAACACAGGGCCGGTCGGGTTTGAAGACGAATATCTCTTCGGCCCTTGGGAGGAGAGAAGCAGCGCGGGTCACCTTTGAACGCGCTCGCTGCCAGGAACGTCTGGCGTAAAAGTTTCGTGGGAATCGGACGTTCCTAGGCTGAGAAGCGAGCGCCCGCCCTCGGGCGGTCGGGGGCCCCTTTCTCATTCCCCGTCTGGGCTAAAAATACGAGGTCGGACCCGATGGACTCGGGAGACTGGAGAGTACCAGGGAGACCCTGGAAGCAGGCGACCCGACCCACGCTTCGCTGTCTCCTCGGCCCTCGGGAGTAGAAGCGCGGGGACGGTGGCGTGGGCAGCAGGGGGCGCTCCTGGCCATGCCCAGCGAGTTTCGTGCGAATCGGACCTGGTCCGGAAGAGATACGAAGGGAAAACTCATTACTCGTCGGGGTGGCACATCCAGGCTCTCGACCCTCCCAAAGCGTCCGACCAGGGTGCACCCTGCCGGGCATGGTTAGCCGCCAGCCCCCTTCCTGGAGGTCTGGTTGGCACGGGGTTTTGATTTTTCGGTTTCATATCTCTGGGCTCCTTGGGAGCAGAAAGTCGGTTGAGGGCCCTTTGGAAAGAGCCGGGGCTGCCGTTTAACGCTGTCCAAGCGGCAGGCGAAGCGCACCCACCGTTTTTACGCTATGATTTTTTAAAACCGCCGGGGCGGCAAACACAGGGCCGGTCGGGTTTGAAGACGAATATCTCTTCGGCCCTTGGGAGGAGAGAAGCAGCGCGGGTCACCTTTGAACGCGCTCGCTGCCAGGAACGTCTGGCGTAAAAGTTTCGTGGGAATCGGACGTTCCTAGGCTGAGAAGCGAGCGCCCGCCCTCGGGCGGTCGGGGGCCCCTTTCTCATTCCCCGTCTGGGCTAAAAATACGAGGTCGGACCCGATGGACTCGGGAGACTGGAGAGTACCAGGGAGACCCTGGAAGCAGGCGACCCGACCCACGCTTCGCTGTCTCCTCGGCCCTCGGGAGTAGAAGCGCGGGGACGGTGGCGTGGGCAGCAGGGGGCGCTCCTGGCCATGCCCAGCGAGTTTCGTGCGAATCGGACCTGGTCCGGAAGAGATACGAAGGGAAAACTCATTACTCGTCGGGGTGGCACATCCAGGCTCTCGACCCTCCCAAAGTGTCCGACCAGGGTGCACCCTGCCGGGCTAAGAGAACAGCCAGGTGAACCCTGGAGGTTCCGAACTCCAGACCCCTGGACCCGACGGCTCAGTCCGCCTCAGGTGCACTACAGAGGTCCTCGGGCTGTCCCTGAGTGCATTAAAACGGAAATCAGAATTACTCCCCCGGGTGGCACTTCCAGGCTCTCGACCCTCCCAAAGTGTCCGACCAGGGTGCACCCTGCTGGGCATGGTTAGCCGCCAGCCCCCTTCCTGGAGGTCTGGTTGGCACGGGGTTTTGCAAATAGGTCCCGTCGGGTATATGGGAGAGCAAAGAGAATCAATGGGGTCCAAGCACTAAATTCATCCAGTGGCGTTCTCTGGAAGCCCAAGGGGAGTCCGAGGGGTGTTCGGCCGGCAAGGGGAGCTCTCCCTCGGACACATGATCAAACGCCTGTCCCCTACCGGAAAGTGGTGTGCTCTGGATGCCCCCCCCCCCCCCCATCCCCCGAGGGGGGTGCTTATCCCGCGAGGGGAGCCCTCCTCGGGTTAAGTGAACCATCATGCCGATTCCCCTATGGAAGTGGGCACATCCAGGCACACAGTCTGCTTTGCTCTCCCCGACCCGAGTGCGTCTGTTGGGCTGAGTGTACGCCCAGGCAACTGGATCCAATGGCTCAGTCCGCCGCAGCGTGCTTCGACGATGGGTCGTACAGCCATGCCACCAGGGTGGGCGTGTTTGTAAATGTACCAGTGGATTCTCGTCGGCCTGCCACATCCATGGTATCGACCCACCAGGCCTGTCCGACCAGGGGTTGACCCTGGACGGGCACGGTCTGTGGTTTGGCCCTTGTCCTAGATGAAATCGGGCACGGGGTTTTCTGGCCAGGTACCATCGGGTTACTGGGAGAGCGGCTTCGGTCTCCAGGTGAGACCAATGGTGAAGCAGCACGAGGCAATGGAGAGCATGCAAAGCGATGGGGAAGCCATGCACGGCAATGGCCACGAAAAAAAAAAAAAAATCACCACGGAAGGAACGTGAAGAACAAGGAGGAGTGTAGTGACACTGCCCAAAGCTGCCCGGTGTTGCAGGGGTCTATTGGTGTGTTGCTTCCTTGTTTGGTAGAGTGGAGTACCAGACCCGCCAGGGGTAGGCAAACCATTCCCCCTACGGTAAGTGAGGAGCCAGCCATTTGACGAGCGGGTGTCCACGTGTACGGGTGCGAGCGCTATCCCCCCACACGGGGTTAGGCCACGGCCTTAGGTGGACGTCTGCCGACCAGCCCCGGCTGATCCAGAACTTCTGATGTGGAGAGCGGTTTTGACAGATCCTCCCTGGTTCTAGCGGGTCAAGCCTCTGATGGGGGGTGGGGGTTATTTGTAACCCATCCCAGAACTCTCTGGGGGAGACTCAGACGGCCAGTCTGTCTACTCAGTTGTCCTATACTGGTGTCTGTGGTTTGGGAGGAAGGGAGTGCCCTGCTTTGTTGGCCTCCTCTTCAAACCTACCTGGGCCCACGAATCACTCTTCTTGGTTACATCACGAAACGTAGGTTGAGCGAGGCTAGGGGGGAGGGAATTCGACGAGGTCTTTCCCTTGTCCCCCCACCAGCGGCCCACGAAAATCAAAACGGCGTGAAGAGAGGGAACGCCGAAAGCACCTGGAGTCGGCCGTCCGCACCTCCGGAGGAGGTGGACGGGGTACGGTGCGGGCATGACCGGATGGGACAGCTTTGCATCAAGGTGAGAGGTCGGCGTCCGAAGGCCAGAGGGCGGTGCGCGAGCACGTTTACACTGGCCGCGGAAGCTGTCCTGGGTAGCCCTGTATGGCGTCTGGACCTGACGGCGCACGCACTTACAACCCGCTGCTTCCTAGCCCCCGGAAGGGGAGGCGGATGTCACTCGTGGTTCATCCCAGACCACGGTGCAAACTACCTGGTTGATCCTGCCAGTAACATATGCTTGTCTCAAAGATTAAGCCATGCAGGTCTAAGTGCACACGGCCGGTACAGTGAAACTGCGAATGGCTCATTAAATCAGTTATGGTTCCTTTGATCGCTCCACACGTTACTCGGATAACTGTGGTAATTCTAGAGCTAATACATGCAAACGAGCGCTGACCCTTCGGGGGATGCGTGCATTTATCAGACCCAAAACCCATCCGGGGGGCTCGGGCCCCCCGGCCGCTTTGGTGACTCTAGATAACCTCGGGCCGATCGCGCGCCCTCCGCGGCGGCGACGTCTCATTCGAATGTCTGCCCTAGCAACTTTCGATGGTACCATAGTCGGCTACCATGGTGACCACGGGTAACGGGGAATCAGGGTTCGATTCCGGAGAGGGAGCCTGAGAAACGGCTACCACATCCAAGGAAGGCAGCAGGCGCGCAAATTACCCATTCCCGACACGGGGAGGTAGTGACGAAAAATAACGATACAGGTCTCTTTCGAGGCCCTGTAATCGGAATGAGCGTATCCTAAACCCATGGGTGAGGACCCATTGGAGGGCAAGTCTGGTGCCAGCAGCCGCGGTAATTCCAGCTCCAATAGCGTATATTAAAGTTGCTGCAGTTAAAAAGCTCGTAGTTGGATGTCGGGAGTGGGCTGGCGGTCCGCCGCGAGGCGTGCCACCGCCTGTCTCAGACCCTGTCTCCCGGTGCCCCCCGGATGCCCTTGGCTGGGTGTCCGGACGGGGCTCGGAGCGTTTACTTTGAAAAAATTAGAGTGTTCAAAGCGGGCCCGCTTCTCGCCTGAATACCTGAGCTAGGAATAATGGAATAGGACTCCGGTTCTATTTTGTGGGTTTCCTGAACCAGGGCCATGATTAAGAGGGACGGCCGGGGGCATTCGTATTGCGCCGCTAGAGGTGAAATTCTTGGACCGGCGCAAGACGGACGAAAGCGAAAGCATTTGCCAAGAATGTTTTCATTAATCAAGAACGAAAGTCGGAGGTTCGAAGACGATCAGATACCGTCGTAGTTCCGACCGTAAACTATGCCGACCCGCGATCCGGCGGCGTTATTCCCATGACCCGCCGGGCAGCGTGAGGGAAACCACGAGTCTGTGGGTTCCGGGGGGAGTATGGTTGCAAAGCTGAAACTTAAAGGAATTGACGGAAGGGCACCACCAGGAGTGGAGCCTGCGGCTTAATTTGACTCAACACGGGAAACCTCACCCGGCCCGGACACGGAAAGGATTGACAGATTGATAGCTCTTTCTCGATTCTGTGGGTGGTGGTGCATGGCCGTTCTTAGTTGGTGGAGCGATTTGTCTGGTTAATTCCGATAACGAACGAGACTCCGGCATGCTAAATAGTTACGCGGCCCTCCGCGGTCGGCGTCAAACTTCTTAGAGGGACAAGTGGCGTTCAGCCACGCGAGATGGAGCAATAACAGGTCTGTGATGCCCTTAGATGTCCGGGGCTGCACGCGCGCCACAATGGTTGGATCAGCGTGTGCCTACCCTACACCGAGAGGTGCGGGTAATCCGCTGAACCCCATTCGTGATGGGGACTGGGGATTGCAATTATTCCCCATGAACGAGGAATTCCCAGTAAGCGCGGGTCATAAGCTCGCGTTGATTAAGTCCCTGCCCTTTGTACACACCGCCCGTCGCTACTACCGATCGGATGGTTTAGTGAGGTCCTCGGATCGGCCCCGCCGGGGCTCCTCGCGGGCCTTGGCGGAGCGCCGAGAAGTCGATCAAACTTGACTATCTAGAGGAAGTAAAAGTCGTAACAAGGTTTTCGTAGGTGAACCTGCGAAAGGATCATTAACGGGTAACGCTGTCCGGCGTGCCTCCTCTCCCGACCCCCTCGACTTCGCCGTCCCCCCGCGTCGGGGCCCAGGGTCGAAAGGGTCTTCGGGGTTGCTGTTACACGTGGTCGCTTGCAGGTCAGGCTGGACAGAAGGCATAAAGGAGGAGCCTAGTCCCTCCCACCCCTTCCTCGTCCTCCGCCTCTTCCTCCGCGTCGTCCTTCAGCACCCCCCCCCCGCAGGCCCCGGTATTCTCTGGGTTCCAGCGCGAGAGACGCGTCGTTCAAAAAACTCGGCGTCCCCGCTCGTCGGGCGAAGGCCGGTTTCCCCTCACCTTGCCGGCAGGAGAAGCGCCTGCGAGTCGAGCGGGTCGTACGGGTCCGTCCCGCGCCCTCCCTCTCGCTCGCACGGCCGCTGCCTCCGTCCACCGCGAGGGGTTTTCCTATTTTGTTGTCCTTGTCATTCATCCCCGTCCCCTTGCTCGCTGACGAGCGGACTTTCCGGGGGGGGTTGCGAGCGCTGCTCCTCGTGGGGCAGGCCATGGCCCTTCCTGTGTTCGTCCGCCCACCGGCGTCCTGGGGCGTGGTGGTGGTGGGTGGCGCAGCCGGTTCCCCTGCTTCTCTCTCTCAGAAAGGAGTCTCAGGGGGACCCCCGGCAGGTACCTAGGGCTTGGCCCACGCTACGTGAGTTCCACCCCTTTCGAGGGGTCGGACGGGGCGGGCGCGGAGGGCCGCGGTTCAAAGACTGACTCGTCTGCCACGTGGGGCGTGTGGGCAAAGCGCAACCCCGCGCCCGTTTCAACACTCGCAGACGGGGGCGCCTGACCGGTTGGTGAAACCTTTTAAACCTGTCTTTGTAGTCGTGGTGAAAGACCTAAACTGAGCCTGAAATAAAAGAGTACAACTCTTAGCGGTGGATCACTTGGCTCGTGCGTCGATGAAGAACGCAGCCAGCTGCGAGAACTAATGTGAATTGCAGGACACATTGATCATCGACATTTCGAACGCACATTGCGGCCCCGGGTCCATCCCGGGGCTACGCCTGTCTGAGGGTCGCTATTCCTATCTGTCGGACCTGCCTTCTCAGGCGGGACCGCGGTTGGAGGTTCGTAGGTGGGGGGGTGCCCCCTGGCCTCCGTCTTCCTAAAAGCAGACGGTTCCCGGTCGCTGTCTCGGTGAGATCCGGTCGGTGGGTTCGCTGCGGTTGAGTGCCCGTTCTCCGTGCACAAGCTTCTCCTCCCCCGCTTCGGTTCGTTTCGGTTCGTTTCGGCTCCGCTCCTGGCCTGGCCAGGAACGTGGTCCCCTGCGCCCGAGAAAGAAGC
>NW_027658390.1:63490-70990 GCF_041902795.1 Electrophorus electricus | reverse complement strand
TTGAACTCTTGGGCCTGGAAGTCTGGTAGTAGTAGTATGATTTAAAGGTACAAAGTGAATGAAGTGTGCCCAGGCCCAGAGCTACTTTGCTGTGCATGACTGTGTTTGACCTCTTGGCTCTGGAAGTCTATTTCTAGGCTTATATAAAGGGTCAAACTTCTTGAAGTGTGCCCAGGCCCAGAGCTACTTTGCTGGGCATGACTGTGTTTGACCTCTGGGGCCTGGAAGTCTGGTAGTAGTAGTATGATTTAAAGGCACAAAGTGATTGAAGTGTGCCCAGGCCCAGAGCTACTTTGCTGGGCATGATTCTGTGACCTCTTGGGTCTGGAAATGTGGTACTTTGAAGGATTAAAAGAGTGAAACGGTCTGAAGTGTGCGCAGGTGTAAAGCAACCTTGCTAGGCATGAAGGTGTGACCTCCAGGGCCTGGAAGTCTGGTGGTAGTAGTAGTATGATTTAAAGGCACAAAGTGATTGAAGTGTGCCCAGGCCCAGAGCTACTTTGCTGGGCATGACTGTGTTTGACCTCTTGGGCCTGGAAGTCTGGTGGTAGTAGTAGTATGATTTAAAGGCACAAAGTGATTGAAGTGTGCCCAGGCCCAGAGCTACTTTGCTGGGCATGACTGTGTTTGACCTCTTGGCTCTGGAAGTCTATTTCTAGGCTTATATAAAGGGTCAAACTTCTTGAAGTGTGCCCAGGCCCAGAGCTACTTTGCTGGGCATGACTGTGTTTGACCTCTGGGGCCTGGAAGTCTGGTAGTAGTAGTATGATTTAAAGGCACAAAGTGATTGAAGTGTGCCCAGGCCCAGAGCTACTTTGCTGGGCATGAATGTGTTTGAACTCTTGGGCCTGGAAGTCTATTTCTAGGCTTATATAAAGGGTCAAACTTCTTGAAGTGTGCCCAGGCCCAGAGCTACTTTGCTGGGCATGACTGTGTTTGACCTCTTGGGCCTGGAAGTCTGGTAGTAGTAGTAGTAGTAGTAGTAGTAGTAGTAGTAGTAGTAGTAGTATGATTTAAAGGTACAAAGTGAATGAAGTGTGCCCAGGCCCACAGCTACTTTGCTGGGCATGACTGTGTTTGACCTCTTGGGCCTGAAAGTCTATTTCTAGGCTTATATAAAGGGTCAAACTTCTTGAAGTGTGCCCAGGCCCAGAGCTACTTTGCTGGGCATGACTGTGTTTGACCTCTGGGGCCTGGAAGTCTGGTAGTAGTAGTATGATTTAAAGACACAAAGTGATTGAAGTGTGCCCAGGCCCAGAGCTACTTTGCTGGGCATGAATGTGTTTGAACTCTTGGGCCTGGAAGTCTGGTAGTAGTAGTATGATTTAAAGGTACAAAGTGAATGAAGTGTGCCCAGGCCCAGAGCTACTTTGCTGTGCATGACTGTGTTTGACCTCTTGGCTCTGGAAGTCTATTTCTAGGCTTATATAAAGGGTCAAACTTCTTGAAGTGTGCCCAGGCCCAGAGCTACTTTGCTGGGCATGACTGTGTTTGACCTCTGGGGCCTGGAAGTCTGGTAGTAGTAGTATGATTTAAAGGCACAAAGTGATTGAAGTGTGCCCAGGCCCAGAGCTACTTTGCTGGGCATGATTCTGTGACCTCTTGGGTCTGGAAATGTGGTACTTTGAAGGATTAAAAGAGTGAAACGGTCTGAAGTGTGCGCAGGTGTAAAGCAACCTTGCTAGGCATGAAGGTGTGACCTCCAGGGCCTGGAAGTCTGGTGGTAGTAGTAGTATGATTTAAAGGCACAAAGTGATTGAAGTGTGCCCAGGCCCAGAGCTACTTTGCTGGGCATGACTGTGTTTGACCTCTTGGGCCTGGAAGTCTGGTGGTAGTAGTAGTATGATTTAAAGGCACAAAGTGATTGAAGTGTGCCCAGGCCCAGAGCTACTTTGCTGGGCATGACTGTGTTTGACCTCTTGGCTCTGGAAGTCTATTTCTAGGCTTATATAAAGGGTCAAACTTCTTGAAGTGTGCCCAGGCCCAGAGCTACTTTGCTGGGCATGACTGTGTTTGACCTCTGGGGCCTGGAAGTCTGGTAGTAGTAGTATGATTTAAAGGCACAAAGTGATTGAAGTGTGCCCAGGCCCAGAGCTACTTTGCTGGGCATGAATGTGTTTGAACTCTTGGGCCTGGAAGTCTATTTCTAGGCTTATATAAAGGGTCAAACTTCTTGAAGTGTGCCCAGGCCCAGAGCTACTTTGCTGGGCATGACTGTGTTTGACCTCTTGGGCCTGGAAGTCTGGTAGTAGTAGTAGTAGTAGTAGTAGTAGTAGTAGTAGTAGTAGTAGTATGATTTAAAGGTACAAAGTGAATGAAGTGTGCCCAGGCCCACAGCTACTTTGCTGGGCATGACTGTGTTTGACCTCTTGGGCCTGAAAGTCTATTTCTAGGCTTATATAAAGGGTCAAACTTCTTGAAGTGTGCCCAGGCCCAGAGCTACTTTGCTGGGCATGACTGTGTTTGACCTCTGGGGCCTGGAAGTCTGGTAGTAGTAGTATGATTTAAAGACACAAAGTGATTGAAGTGTGCCCAGGCCCAGAGCTACTTTGCTGGGCATGAATGTGTTTGAACTCTTGGGCCTGGAAGTCTGGTAGTAGTAGTATGATTTAAAGGTACAAAGTGAATGAAGTGTGCCCAGGCCCAGAGCTACTTTGCTGTGCATGACTGTGTTTGACCTCTTGGCTCTGGAAGTCTATTTCTAGGCTTATATAAAGGGTCAAACTTCTTGAAGTGTGCCCAGGCCCAGAGCTACTTTGCTGGGCATGACTGTGTTTGACCTCTGGGGCCTGGAAGTCTGGTAGTAGTAGTATGATTTAAAGGCACAAAGTGATTGAAGTGTGCCCAGGCCCAGAGCTACTTTGCTGGGCATGATTCTGTGACCTCTTGGGTCTGGAAATGTGGTACTTTGAAGGATTAAAAGAGTGAAACGGTCTGAAGTGTGCGCAGGTGTAAAGCAACCTTGCTAGGCATGAAGGTGTGACCTCCAGGGCCTGGAAGTCTGGTGGTAGTAGTAGTATGATTTAAAGGCACAAAGTGATTGAAGTGTGCCCAGGCCCAGAGCTACTTTGCTGGGCATGACTGTGTTTGACCTCTTGGGCCTGGAAGTCTGGTGGTAGTAGTAGTATGATTTAAAGGCACAAAGTGATTGAAGTGTGCCCAGGCCCAGAGCTACTTTGCTGGGCATGAATGTGTTTGAACTCTTGGGCCTGGAAGTCTATTTCTAGGCTTATATAAAGGGTCAAACATCTTGAAGTGTGCCCAGGCCCAGAGCTACTTTGCTGTGCATGACTGTGGTTGACCTCTTGGCCCTGGAAGTCTGGTGGTAGTAGTAGTATGATTTAAAGGCACAAAGTGAATGAAGTGTGCCCAGGCCCAGAGCTACTTTGCTGGGCATGAATGTGTTTGAACTCTTGGGCCTGGAAGTCTGGTAGTAGTAGTAGTAGTAGTAGTAGTAGTAGTAGTAGTATGATTTAAAGGCACAAAGTGCTTGAAGTGTGCCCAGGCCCAGAGCTACTTTGCTGTGCATGACTGTGTTTGACCTCTTGGCTCTGGAAGTCTATTTCTAGGCTTATATAAAGGGTCAAACTTCTTGAAGTGTGCCCAGGCCCAGAGCTACTTTGCTGTGTATGACTGTGTGACCTCTTGGCCCTGGAATTCTGGTGGTAGTAGTAGTATGATTTAAAGGCACAAAGTGAATGAAGTGTGCCCAGGCCCAGAGCTACTTTGCTGGGCATGACTGTGTTTGACCTCTTGGGCCTGGAAGTCTGGTAGTAGTAGTATGATTTAAAGGCACAAAGTGATTGAAGTGTGCCCAGGCCCAGAGCTACTTTGCTGGGCATGAATGTGTTTGAACTCTTGGGCCTGGAAGTCTATTTCTAGGCTTATATAAAGGGACAAACTTCTTGAAGTGTGCCCAGGCCCAGAGCTACTTTGCTGTGTATGACTGTGTGACCTCTTGGCCCTGGAATTCTGGTGGTAGTAGTAGTAGTAGTAGTATGATTTAAAGGTACAAAGTGAATGAAGTGTGCCCAGGCCCAGAGCCAGGCCTGGGCAGCAGGGGGCGCTCCTGGCCATGCCCAGCGAGTTTCGTGCGAATCGGACCTGGTCCGGAAGAGATACGAAGGGAAAACTCATTACTCGTCGGGGTGGCACATCCAGGCTCTCGACCCTCCCAAAGCGTCCGACCAGGGTGCACCCTGCCGGGCATGGTTAGCCGCCAGCCCCCTTCCTGGAGGTCTGGTTGGCACGGGGTTTTGATTTTTCGGTTTCATATCTCTGGGCTCCTTGGGAGCAGAAAGTCGGTTGAGGGCCCTTTGGAAAGAGCCGGGGCTGCCGTTTAACGCTGTCCAAGCGGCAGGCGAAGCGCACCCACCGTTTTTACGCTATGATTTTTTAAAACCGCCGGGGCGGCAAACACAGGGCCGGTCGGGTTTGAAGACGAATATCTCTTCGGCCCTTGGGAGGAGAGAAGCAGCGCGGGTCACCTTTGAACGCGCTCGCTGCCAGGAACGTCTGGCGTAAAAGTTTCGTGGGAATCGGACGTTCCTAGGCTGAGAAGCGAGCGCCCGCCCTCGGGCGGTCGGGGGCCCCTTTCTCATTCCCCGTCTGGGCTAAAAATACGAGGTCGGACCCGATGGACTCGGGAGACTGGAGAGTACCAGGGAGACCCTGGAAGCAGGCGACCCGACCCACGCTTCGCTGTCTCCTCGGCCCTCGGGAGTAGAAGCGCGGGGACGGTGGCGTGGGCAGCAGGGGGCGCTCCTGGCCATGCCCAGCGAGTTTCGTGCGAATCGGACCTGGTCCGGAAGAGATACGAAGGGAAAACTCATTACTCGTCGGGGTGGCACATCCAGGCTCTCGACCCTCCCAAAGCGTCCGACCAGGGTGCACCCTGCCGGGCATGGTTAGCCGCCAGCCCCCTTCCTGGAGGTCTGGTTGGCACGGGGTTTTGATTTTTCGGTTTCATATCTCTGGGCTCCTTGGGAGCAGAAAGTCGGTTGAGGGCCCTTTGGAAAGAGCCGGGGCTGCCGTTTAACGCTGTCCAAGCGGCAGGCGAAGCGCACCCACCGTTTTTACGCTATGATTTTTTAAAACCGCCGGGGCGGCAAACACAGGGCCGGTCGGGTTTGAAGACGAATATCTCTTCGGCCCTTGGGAGGAGAGAAGCAGCGCGGGTCACCTTTGAACGCGCTCGCTGCCAGGAACGTCTGGCGTAAAAGTTTCGTGGGAATCGGACGTTCCTAGGCTGAGAAGCGAGCGCCCGCCCTCGGGCGGTCGGGGGCCCCTTTCTCATTCCCCGTCTGGGCTAAAAATACGAGGTCGGACCCGATGGACTCGGGAGACTGGAGAGTACCAGGGAGACCCTGGAAGCAGGCGACCCGACCCACGCTTCGCTGTCTCCTCGGCCCTCGGGAGTAGAAGCGCGGGGACGGTGGCGTGGGCAGCAGGGGGCGCTCCTGGCCATGCCCAGCGAGTTTCGTGCGAATCGGACCTGGTCCGGAAGAGATACGAAGGGAAAACTCATTACTCGTCGGGGTGGCACATCCAGGCTCTCGACCCTCCCAAAGTGTCCGACCAGGGTGCACCCTGCCGGGCTAAGAGAACAGCCAGGTGAACCCTGGAGGTTCCGAACTCCAGACCCCTGGACCCGACGGCTCAGTCCGCCTCAGGTGCACTACAGAGGTCCTCGGGCTGTCCCTGAGTGCATTAAAACGGAAATCAGAATTACTCCCCCGGGTGGCACTTCCAGGCTCTCGACCCTCCCAAAGTGTCCGACCAGGGTGCACCCTGCTGGGCATGGTTAGCCGCCAGCCCCCTTCCTGGAGGTCTGGTTGGCACGGGGTTTTGCAAATAGGTCCCGTCGGGTATATGGGAGAGCAAAGAGAATCAATGGGGTCCAAGCACTAAATTCATCCAGTGGCGTTCTCTGGAAGCCCAAGGGGAGTCCGAGGGGTGTTCGGCCGGCAAGGGGAGCTCTCCCTCGGACACATGATCAAACGCCTGTCCCCTACCGGAAAGTGGTGTGCTCTGGATGCCCCCCCCCCCCCCCATCCCCCGAGGGGGGTGCTTATCCCGCGAGGGGAGCCCTCCTCGGGTTAAGTGAACCATCATGCCGATTCCCCTATGGAAGTGGGCACATCCAGGCACACAGTCTGCTTTGCTCTCCCCGACCCGAGTGCGTCTGTTGGGCTGAGTGTACGCCCAGGCAACTGGATCCAATGGCTCAGTCCGCCGCAGCGTGCTTCGACGATGGGTCGTACAGCCATGCCACCAGGGTGGGCGTGTTTGTAAATGTACCAGTGGATTCTCGTCGGCCTGCCACATCCATGGTATCGACCCACCAGGCCTGTCCGACCAGGGGTTGACCCTGGACGGGCACGGTCTGTGGTTTGGCCCTTGTCCTAGATGAAATCGGGCACGGGGTTTTCTGGCCAGGTACCATCGGGTTACTGGGAGAGCGGCTTCGGTCTCCAGGTGAGACCAATGGTGAAGCAGCACGAGGCAATGGAGAGCATGCAAAGCGATGGGGAAGCCATGCACGGCAATGGCCACGAAAAAAAAAAAAAAATCACCACGGAAGGAACGTGAAGAACAAGGAGGAGTGTAGTGACACTGCCCAAAGCTGCCCGGTGTTGCAGGGGTCTATTGGTGTGTTGCTTCCTTGTTTGGTAGAGTGGAGTACCAGACCCGCCAGGGGTAGGCAAACCATTCCCCCTACGGTAAGTGAGGAGCCAGCCATTTGACGAGCGGGTGTCCACGTGTACGGGTGCGAGCGCTATCCCCCCACACGGGGTTAGGCCACGGCCTTAGGTGGACGTCTGCCGACCAGCCCCGGCTGATCCAGAACTTCTGATGTGGAGAGCGGTTTTGACAGATCCTCCCTGGTTCTAGCGGGTCAAGCCTCTGATGGGGGGTGGGGGTTATTTGTAACCCATCCCAGAACTCTCTGGGGGAGACTCAGACGGCCAGTCTGTCTACTCAGTTGTCCTATACTGGTGTCTGTGGTTTGGGAGGAAGGGAGTGCCCTGCTTTGTTGGCCTCCTCTTCAAACCTACCTGGGCCCACGAATCACTCTTCTTGGTTACATCACGAAACGTAGGTTGAGCGAGGCTAGGGGGGAGGGAATTCGACGAGGTCTTTCCCTTGTCCCCCCACCAGCGGCCCACGAAAATCAAAACGGCGTGAAGAGAGGGAACGCCGAAAGCACCTGGAGTCGGCCGTCCGCACCTCCGGAGGAGGTGGACGGGGTACGGTGCGGGCATGACCGGATGGGACAGCTTTGCATCAAGGTGAGAGGTCGGCGTCCGAAGGCCAGAGGGCGGTGCGCGAGCACGTTTACACTGGCCGCGGAAGCTGTCCTGGGTAGCCCTGTATGGCGTCTGGACCTGACGGCGCACGCACTTACAACCCGCTGCTTCCTAGCCCCCGGAAGGGGAGGCGGATGTCACTCGTGGTTCATCCCAGACCACGGTGCAAACTACCTGGTTGATCCTGCCA
>NW_027658390.1:12500-19325 GCF_041902795.1 Electrophorus electricus | reverse complement strand
TTACCCTACTGATGATGTGTTGTTGCAATAGTAATTCCTGCTCAGTAACGAGAGGAACCGCAGGTTCAGACATTTTGGTGCGTGTGCTTGGCTGAGGAGCCACTGGTGCGAAGCTACCATCTGTGGGATTATGACTGAACGCCTCTAAGTCAGAATCCCCCCTAAAGGTGACGATACCGCAGCGCCGCGGTACTTCGGTTGGGCTGGGTTAGGCAGGGACTCCCCTCCGGGGACCCTGGTGAGCAAAGCCACACGTGAGCCGGGTAAGGGATGCAGCTACAAGGGGGCTGCACTCTCTCCGATCACCGCACCTCATTTTCGTGGAGAACTTGGTGCTAAATGCCCTGTAAACGACCTGGATTCTGGGCCAGGGTCTCGTGAGTGGCAGAGCAGCTACGTCGCTGCGATCCATTGAAAGTCAGCCCTTGATCCAATATTTTGGCAGCGTGACACAGCACACTGCTGGAACTGTGTGGGACGAGGTTCCCCACAATTTTTATTTTTTTTCCCCTCTTGCCAGCGAGTGTACCAGTGGCCGCGAGGACGGGCGCGCCAGAGCCTAAGTCCCAAAAAGAACCAGTGGCCGCGAGGACGGGCGCGCCAGAGCCTAAGTCCCAAAAAGAACCAGTGGCCGCGAGGACGGGCGCGCCAGAGCCTAAGTCCCAAAAAGAACCAGTGGCCGCGAGGACGGGCGCGCCAGAGCCTAAGTCCCAAAAAGAACCAGTGGCCTGGAGGTCGAGCGGGGCAGGCTTAAAAAGTGTAGTCCGAGGAGGGAGTGCTTAAGTCTGGGCCCGCAAGGTTCGGCTGGTGCGCCAGGTTTGTGGAGGGGTGCGTCCCTGGACGGTATAAGGGGAGACGGTGTGTGTGTCTGTGTGTGTGTGTGTGTGTGTGTGTGGGGCCTGGCCTGGCTGGGAGAGGTTGCAGTTTACTGGGCAGGAGAGATTGGCATGTGGTGCCCTGGAGGTGTGGTTGTTCCAGAAGGGGGAAGGTGGCTGTGTGAGGGTGCCCTTCAATGGGCATGTGGTTGTGAGTTGGAGGCCCATTGCTTTGAATGACAGAAAGGGTCTGATTTGTTCCCATTTTTAAACATACTTTGCTGGGTACGAATGTGTGGCCTCTTGGGCCTGGAGGTCTGGCATTTCCATTATTTAAAAGGTCGAATGGCCTGAAAATGTGTGCCCAGGCCCAGAGCTACTTTGCTGGGCATGACTGTGTGACCTCTTGGGCCTGGAAGTCAGGTTGTAGTATTATTAAAAAAAAAAGGGTCAAACTGCATGGTCCGCCCAGGCCCAGAGCTACTTTGCTGGGTATGATTCTGTGACCTCTTGGGTCTGGAAATGTGGTACTTTGAATGATTAAAAGAGTGAAACGGTCTGAAGTGTGCGCAGGTGTAAAGCAAACTTGCTAGGCATGAAGGTGTGCCTCCAGGGCCTGGAAGTCTGGTGGTAGTAGTAGTATGATTTAAAGGCACAAAGTGATTGAAGTGTGCCCAGGCCCAGAGCTACTTTGCTGGGCATGACTGTGTTTGACCTCTTGGGCCTGGAAGTCTGGTGGTAGTAGTAGTATGATTTAAAGGCACAAAGTGAATGAAGTGTGCCCAGGCCCAGAGCTACTTTGCTGGGCATGACTGTGTTTGACCTCTTGGGCCTGGAAGTCTGGTAGTAGTAGTAGTAGTAGTAGTAGTAGTAGTAGTAGTAGTATGATTTAAAGGTACAAAGTGAATGAAGTGTGCCCAGGCCCAGAGCTACTTTGCTGGGCATGACTGTGTTTGACCTCTTGGCTCTGGAAGTCTATTTCTAGGCTTATATAAAGGGTCAAACTTCTTGAAGTGTGCCCAGGCCCAGAGCTACTTTGCTGTGTATGACTGTGTGACCTCTTGGCCCTGGAATTCTGGTGGTAGTAGTAGTATGATTTAAAGGCACAAAGTGATTGAAGTGTGCCCAGGCCCAGAGCTACTTTGCTGGGCATGACTGTGTTTGACCTCTTGGGCCTGGAAGTCTGGTAGTAGTAGTATGATTTAAAGGCACAAAGTGATTGAAGTGTGCCCAGGCCCAGAGCTACTTTGCTGGGCATGAATGTGTTTGAACTCTTGGGCTGGAAGTCTATTTTCTAGGCTTATATAAAGGGACAAACTTCTTGAAGTGTGCCCAGGCCCAGAGCTACTTTGCTGTGTATGACTGTGTGACCTCTTGGCCCTGGAATTCTGGTGGTAGTAGTAGTAGTAGTAGTATGATTTAAAGGTACAAAGTGAATGAAGTGTGCCCAGGCCCAGAGCCAGGCCTGGGCAGCAGGGGGCGCTCCTGGCCATGCCCAGCGAGTTTCGTGCGAATCGGACCTGGTCCGGAAGAGATACGAAGGGAAAACTCATTACTCGTCGGGGTGGCACATCCAGGCTCTCGACCCTCCCAAAGCGTCCGACCAGGGTGCACCCTGCCGGGCATGGTTAGCCGCCAGCCCCCTTCCTGGAGGTCTGGTTGGCACGGGGTTTTGCAAATAGGTCCCGTCGGGTATATGGGAGAGCAAAGAGAATCAATGGGGTCCAAGCACTAAATTCATCCAGTGGCGTTCTCTGGAAGCCCAAGGGGGAGTCCGAGGGGTGTTCGGCCGGCAAGGGGAGCTCTCCCTCGGACACATGATCAAACGCCTGTCCCCTACCGGAAAGTGGTGTGCTCTGGATGCCCCCCCCCCCCCCCATCCCCCGAGGGGGGTGCTTATCCCGCGAGGGGAGCCCTCCTCGGGGTTAAGTGAACCATCATGCCGATTCCCCTATGGAAGTGGGCACATCCAGGCACACAGTCTGCTTTGCTCTCCCCGACCCGAGTGCGTCTGTTGGGCTGAGTGTACGCCCAGGCAACTGGATCCAATGGCTCAGTCCGCCGCAGCGTGCTTCGACGATGGGTCGTACAGCCATGCCACCAGGGTGGGCGTGTTTGTAAATGTACCAGTGGATTCTCGTCGGCCTGCCACATCCATGGTATCGACCCACCAGGCCTGTCCGACCAGGGGTTGACCCTGGACGGGCACGGTCTGTGGTTTGGCCCTTGTCCTAGATGAAATCGGGCACGGGGTTTTCTGGCCAGGTACCATCGGGTTACTGGGAGAGCGGCTTCGGTCTCCAGGTGAGACCAATGGTGAAGCAGCACGAGGCAATGGAGAGCATGCAAAGCGATGGGGAAGCCATGCACGGCAATGGCCACGAAAAAAAAAAAAAAAATCACCACGGAAGGAACGTGAAGAACAAGGAGGAGTGTAGTGACACTGCCCAAAGCTGCCCGGTGTTGCAGGGGTCTATTGGTGTGTTGCTTCCTTGTTTGGTAGAGTGGAGTACCAGACCCGCCAGGGGTAGGCAAACCATTCCCCCTACGGTAAGTGAGGAGCCAGCCATTTGACGAGCGGGTGTCCACGTGTACGGGTGCGAGCGCTATCCCCCCACACGGGGTTAGGCCACGGCCTTAGGTGGACGTCTGCCGACCAGCCCCGGCTGATCCAGAACTTCTGATGTGGAGAGCGGTTTTGACAGATCCTCCCTGGTTCTAGCGGGTCAAGCCTCTGATGGGGGGTGGGGGTTATTTGTAACCCATCCCAGAACTCTCTGGGGGAGACTCAGACGGCCAGTCTGTCTACTCAGTTGTCCTATACTGGTGTCTGTGGTTTGGGAGGAAGGGAGTGCCCTGCTTTGTTGGCCTCCTCTTCAAACCTACCTGGGCCCACGAATCACTCTTCTTGGTTACATCACGAAACGTAGGTTGAGCGAGGCTAGGGGGGAGGGAATTCGACGAGGTCTTTCCCTTGTCCCCCCACCAGCGGCCCACGAAAATCAAAACGGCGTGAAGAGAGGGAACGCCGAAAGCACCTGGAGTCGGCCGTCCGCACCTCCGGAGGAGGTGGACGGGGTACGGTGCGGGCATGACCGGATGGGACAGCTTTGCATCAAGGTGAGAGGTCGGCGTCCGAAGGCCAGAGGGCGGTGCGCGAGCACGTTTACACTGGCCGCGGAAGCTGTCCTGGGTAGCCCTGTATGGCGTCTGGACCTGACGGCGCACGCACTTACAACCCGCTGCTTCCTAGCCCCCGGAAGGGGAGGCGGATGTCACTCGTGGTTCATCCCAGACCACGGTGCAAACTACCTGGTTGATCCTGCCAGTAACATATGCTTGTCTCAAAGATTAAGCCATGCAGGTCTAAGTGCACACGGCCGGTACAGTGAAACTGCGAATGGCTCATTAAATCAGTTATGGTTCCTTTGATCGCTCCACACGTTACTCGGATAACTGTGGTAATTCTAGAGCTAATACATGCAAACGAGCGCTGACCCTTCGGGGGATGCGTGCATTTATCAGACCCAAAACCCATCCGGGGGGCTCGGGCCCCCCGGCCGCTTTGGTGACTCTAGATAACCTCGGGCCGATCGCGCGCCCTCCGCGGCGGCGACGTCTCATTCGAATGTCTGCCCTATCAACTTTCGATGGTACCATAGTCGGCTACCATGGTGACCACGGGTAACGGGGAATCAGGGTTCGATTCCGGAGAGGGAGCCTGAGAAACGGCTACCACATCCAAGGAAGGCAGCAGGCGCGCAAATTACCCATTCCCGACACGGGGAGGTAGTGACGAAAAATAACGATACAGGTCTCTTTCGAGGCCCTGTAATCGGAATGAGCGTATCCTAAACCCATGGGTGAGGACCCATTGGAGGGCAAGTCTGGTGCCAGCAGCCGCGGTAATTCCAGCTCCAATAGCGTATATTAAAAGTTGCTGCAGTTAAAAAGCTCGTAGTTGGATGTCGGGAGTGGGCTGGCGGTCCGCCGCGAGGCGTGCCACCGCCTGTCTCAGACCCTGTCTCCCGGTGCCCCCCGGATGCCCTTGGCTGGGTGTCCGGACGGGGCTCGGAGCGTTTACTTTGAAAAAATTAGAGTGTTCAAAGCGGGCCCGCTTCTCGCCTGAATACCTGAGCTAGGAATAATGGAATAGGACTCCGGTTCTATTTTGTGGGTTTCCTGAACCAGGGCCATGATTAAGAGGGACGGCCGGGGGCATTCGTATTGCGCCGCTAGAGGTGAAATTCTTGGACCGGCGCAAGACGGACGAAAGCGAAAGCATTTGCCAAGAATGTTTTCATTAATCAAGAACGAAAGTCGGAGGTTCGAAGACGATCAGATACCGTCGTAGTTCCGACCGTAAACTATGCCGACCCGCGATCCGGCGGCGTTATTCCCATGACCCGCCGGGCAGCGTGAGGGAAACCACGAGTCTGTGGGTTCCGGGGGGAGTATGGTTGCAAAGCTGAAACTTAAAGGAATTGACGGAAGGGCACCACCAGGAGTGGAGCCTGCGGCTTAATTTGACTCAACACGGGAAACCTCACCCGGCCCGGACACGGAAAGGATTGACAGATTGATAGCTCTTTCTCGATTCTGTGGGTGGTGGTGCATGGCCGTTCTTAGTTGGTGGAGCGATTTGTCTGGTTAATTCCGATAACGAACGAGACTCCGGCATGCTAAATAGTTACGCGGCCCTCCGCGGTCGGCGTCAAACTTCTTAGAGGGACAAGTGGCGTTCAGCCACGCGAGATGGAGCAATAACAGGTCTGTGATGCCCTTAGATGTCCGGGGCTGCACGCGCGCCACAATGGTTGGATCAGCGTGTGCCTACCCTACACCGAGAGGTGCGGGTAATCCGCTGAACCCCATTCGTGATGGGGACTGGGGATTGCAATTATTCCCCATGAACGAGGAATTCCCAGTAAGCGCGGGTCATAAGCTCGCGTTGATTAAGTCCCTGCCCTTTGTACACACCGCCCGTCGCTACTACCGATCGGATGGTTTAGTGAGGTCCTCGGATCGGCCCCGCCGGGGCTCCTCGCGGGCCTTGGCGGAGCGCCGAGAAGTCGATCAAACTTGACTATCTAGAGGAAGTAAAAGTCGTAACAAGGTTTTCGTAGGTGAACCTGCGAAAGGATCATTAACGGGTAACGCTGTCCGGCGTGCCTCCTCTCCCGACCCCCTCGACTTCGCCGTCCCCCCGCGTCGGGGCCCAGGGTCGAAAGGGTCTTCGGGGTTGCTGTTACACGTGGTCGCTTGCAGGTCAGGCTGGACAGAAGGCATAAAGGAGGAGCCTAGTCCCTCCCACCCCTTCCTCGTCCTCCGCCTCTTCCTCCGCGTCGTCCTTCAGCACCCCCCCCCCGCAGGCCCCGGTATTCTCTGGGTTCCAGCGCGAGAGACGCGTCGTTCAAAAAACTCGGCGTCCCCGCTCGTCGGGCGAAGGCCGGTTTCCCCTCACCTTGCCGGCAGGAGAAGCGCCTGCGAGTCGAGCGGGTCGTACGGGTCCGTCCCGCGCCCTCCCTCTCGCTCGCACGGCCGCTGCCTCCGTCCACCGCGAGGGGTTTTCCTATTTTGTTGTCCTTGTCATTCATCCCCGTCCCCTTGCTCGCTGACGAGCGGACTTTCCGGGGGGGGTTGCGAGCGCTGCTCCTCGTGGGGCAGGCCATGGCCCTTCCTGTGTTCGTCCGCCCACCGGCGTCCTGGGGCGTGGTGGTGGTGGGTGGCGCAGCCGGTTCCCCTGCTTCTCTCTCTCAGAAAGGAGTCTCAGGGGGACCCCCGGCAGGTACCTAGGGCTTGGCCCACGCTACGTGAGTTCCACCCCTTTCGAGGGGTCGGACGGGGCGGGCGCGGAGGGCCGCGGTTCAAAGACTGACTCGTCTGCCACGTGGGGCGTGTGGGCAAAGCGCAACCCCGCGCCCGTTTCAACACTCGCAGACGGGGGCGCCTGACCGGTTGGTGAAACCTTTTAAACCTGTCTTTGTAGTCGTGGTGAAAGACCTAAACT
>NW_027658390.1:0-5000 GCF_041902795.1 Electrophorus electricus | reverse complement strand
GGCCTGGAAGTCTATTTCTAGGCTTATATAAAGGGTCAAACTTCTTGAAGTGTGCCCAGGCCCAGAGCTACTTTGCTGGGCATGACTGTGTTTGACCTCTTGGGCCTGGAAGTCTGGTAGTAGTAGTAGTAGTAGTAGTAGTAGTAGTAGTAGTAGTAGTAGTATGATTTAAAGGTACAAAGTGAATGAAGTGTGCCCAGGCCCACAGCTACTTTGCTGGGCATGACTGTGTTTGACCTCTTGGGCCTGAAAGTCTATTTCTAGGCTTATATAAAGGGTCAAACTTCTTGAAGTGTGCCCAGGCCCAGAGCTACTTTGCTGGGCATGACTGTGTTTGACCTCTGGGGCCTGGAAGTCTGGTAGTAGTAGTATGATTTAAAGACACAAAGTGATTGAAGTGTGCCCAGGCCCAGAGCTACTTTGCTGGGCATGAATGTGTTTGAACTCTTGGGCCTGGAAGTCTGGTAGTAGTAGTATGATTTAAAGGTACAAAGTGAATGAAGTGTGCCCAGGCCCAGAGCTACTTTGCTGTGCATGACTGTGTTTGACCTCTTGGCTCTGGAAGTCTATTTCTAGGCTTATATAAAGGGTCAAACTTCTTGAAGTGTGCCCAGGCCCAGAGCTACTTTGCTGGGCATGACTGTGTTTGACCTCTGGGGCCTGGAAGTCTGGTAGTAGTAGTATGATTTAAAGGCACAAAGTGATTGAAGTGTGCCCAGGCCCAGAGCTACTTTGCTGGGCATGATTCTGTGACCTCTTGGGTCTGGAAATGTGGTACTTTGAAGGATTAAAAGAGTGAAACGGTCTGAAGTGTGCGCAGGTGTAAAGCAACCTTGCTAGGCATGAAGGTGTGACCTCCAGGGCCTGGAAGTCTGGTGGTAGTAGTAGTATGATTTAAAGGCACAAAGTGATTGAAGTGTGCCCAGGCCCAGAGCTACTTTGCTGGGCATGACTGTGTTTGACCTCTTGGGCCTGGAAGTCTGGTGGTAGTAGTAGTATGATTTAAAGGCACAAAGTGATTGAAGTGTGCCCAGGCCCAGAGCTACTTTGCTGGGCATGACTGTGTTTGACCTCTTGGCTCTGGAAGTCTATTTCTAGGCTTATATAAAGGGTCAAACTTCTTGAAGTGTGCCCAGGCCCAGAGCTACTTTGCTGGGCATGACTGTGTTTGACCTCTGGGGCCTGGAAGTCTGGTAGTAGTAGTATGATTTAAAGGCACAAAGTGATTGAAGTGTGCCCAGGCCCAGAGCTACTTTGCTGGGCATGAATGTGTTTGAACTCTTGGGCCTGGAAGTCTATTTCTAGGCTTATATAAAGGGTCAAACTTCTTGAAGTGTGCCCAGGCCCAGAGCTACTTTGCTGGGCATGACTGTGTTTGACCTCTTGGGCCTGGAAGTCTGGTAGTAGTAGTAGTAGTAGTAGTAGTAGTAGTAGTAGTAGTAGTAGTAGTATGATTTAAAGGTACAAAGTGAATGAAGTGTGCCCAGGCCCACAGCTACTTTGCTGGGCATGACTGTGTTTGACCTCTTGGGCCTGAAAGTCTATTTCTAGGCTTATATAAAGGGTCAAACTTCTTGAAGTGTGCCCAGGCCCAGAGCTACTTTGCTGGGCATGACTGTGTTTGACCTCTGGGGCCTGGAAGTCTGGTAGTAGTAGTATGATTTAAAGACACAAAGTGATTGAAGTGTGCCCAGGCCCAGAGCTACTTTGCTGGGCATGAATGTGTTTGAACTCTTGGGCCTGGAAGTCTGGTAGTAGTAGTATGATTTAAAGGTACAAAGTGAATGAAGTGTGCCCAGGCCCAGAGCTACTTTGCTGTGCATGACTGTGTTTGACCTCTTGGCTCTGGAAGTCTATTTCTAGGCTTATATAAAGGGTCAAACTTCTTGAAGTGTGCCCAGGCCCAGAGCTACTTTGCTGGGCATGACTGTGTTTGACCTCTGGGGCCTGGAAGTCTGGTAGTAGTAGTATGATTTAAAGGCACAAAGTGATTGAAGTGTGCCCAGGCCCAGAGCTACTTTGCTGGGCATGATTCTGTGACCTCTTGGGTCTGGAAATGTGGTACTTTGAAGGATTAAAAGAGTGAAACGGTCTGAAGTGTGCGCAGGTGTAAAGCAACCTTGCTAGGCATGAAGGTGTGACCTCCAGGGCCTGGAAGTCTGGTGGTAGTAGTAGTATGATTTAAAGGCACAAAGTGATTGAAGTGTGCCCAGGCCCAGAGCTACTTTGCTGGGCATGACTGTGTTTGACCTCTTGGGCCTGGAAGTCTGGTGGTAGTAGTAGTATGATTTAAAGGCACAAAGTGATTGAAGTGTGCCCAGGCCCAGAGCTACTTTGCTGGGCATGACTGTGTTTGACCTCTTGGCTCTGGAAGTCTATTTCTAGGCTTATATAAAGGGTCAAACTTCTTGAAGTGTGCCCAGGCCCAGAGCTACTTTGCTGGGCATGACTGTGTTTGACCTCTGGGGCCTGGAAGTCTGGTAGTAGTAGTATGATTTAAAGGCACAAAGTGATTGAAGTGTGCCCAGGCCCAGAGCTACTTTGCTGGGCATGAATGTGTTTGAACTCTTGGGCCTGGAAGTCTATTTCTAGGCTTATATAAAGGGTCAAACTTCTTGAAGTGTGCCCAGGCCCAGAGCTACTTTGCTGGGCATGACTGTGTTTGACCTCTTGGGCCTGGAAGTCTGGTAGTAGTAGTAGTAGTAGTAGTAGTAGTAGTAGTAGTAGTAGTAGTATGATTTAAAGGTACAAAGTGAATGAAGTGTGCCCAGGCCCACAGCTACTTTGCTGGGCATGACTGTGTTTGACCTCTTGGGCCTGAAAGTCTATTTCTAGGCTTATATAAAGGGTCAAACTTCTTGAAGTGTGCCCAGGCCCAGAGCTACTTTGCTGGGCATGACTGTGTTTGACCTCTGGGGCCTGGAAGTCTGGTAGTAGTAGTATGATTTAAAGACACAAAGTGATTGAAGTGTGCCCAGGCCCAGAGCTACTTTGCTGGGCATGAATGTGTTTGAACTCTTGGGCCTGGAAGTCTGGTAGTAGTAGTATGATTTAAAGGTACAAAGTGAATGAAGTGTGCCCAGGCCCAGAGCTACTTTGCTGTGCATGACTGTGTTTGACCTCTTGGCTCTGGAAGTCTATTTCTAGGCTTATATAAAGAGTCAAACTTCTTGAAGTGTGCCCAGGCCCAGAGCTACTTTGCTGGGCATGACTGTGTTTGACCTCTGGGGCCTGGAAGTCTGGTAGTAGTAGTATGATTTAAAGGCACAAAGTGATTGAAGTGTGCCCAGGCCCAGAGCTACTTTGCTGGGCATGATTCTGTGACCTCTTGGGTCTGGAAATGTGGTACTTTGAAGGATTAAAAGAGTGAAACGGTCTGAAGTGTGCGCAGGTGTAAAGCAACCTTGCTAGGCATGAAGGTGTGACCTCCAGGGCCTGGAAGTCTGGTGGTAGTAGTAGTATGATTTAAAGGCACAAAGTGATTGAAGTGTGCCCAGGCCCAGAGCTACTTTGCTGGGCATGACTGTGTTTGACCTCTTGGGCCTGGAAGTCTGGTGGTAGTAGTAGTATGATTTAAAGGCACAAAGTGATTGAAGTGTGCCCAGGCCCAGAGCTACTTTGCTGGGCATGAATGTGTTTGAACTCTTGGGCCTGGAAGTCTATTTCTAGGCTTATATAAAGGGTCAAACATCTTGAAGTGTGCCCAGGCCCAGAGCTACTTTGCTGTGCATGACTGTGGTTGACCTCTTGGCCCTGGAAGTCTGGTGGTAGTAGTAGTATGATTTAAAGGCACAAAGTGAATGAAGTGTGCCCAGGCCCAGAGCTACTTTGCTGGGCATGAATGTGTTTGAACTCTTGGGCCTGGAAGTCTGGTAGTAGTAGTAGTAGTAGTAGTAGTAGTAGTAGTAGTATGATTTAAAGGCACAAAGTGCTTGAAGTGTGCCCAGGCCCAGAGCTACTTTGCTGTGCATGACTGTGTTTGACCTCTTGGCTCTGGAAGTCTATTTCTAGGCTTATATAAAGGGTCAAACTTCTTGAAGTGTGCCCAGGCCCAGAGCTACTTTGCTGTGTATGACTGTGTGACCTCTTGGCCCTGGAATTCTGGTGGTAGTAGTAGTATGATTTAAAGGCACAAAGTGAATGAAGTGTGCCCAGGCCCAGAGCTACTTTGCTGGGCATGACTGTGTTTGACCTCTTGGGCCTGGAAGTCTGGTAGTAGTAGTATGATTTAAAGGCACAAAGTGATTGAAGTGTGCCCAGGCCCAGAGCTACTTTGCTGGGCATGAATGTGTTTGAACTCTTGGGCCTGGAAGTCTATTTCTAGGCTTATATAAAGGGACAAACTTCTTGAAGTGTGCCCAGGCCCAGAGCTACTTTGCTGTGTATGACTGTGTGACCTCTTGGCCCTGGAATTCTGGTGGTAGTAGTAGTAGTAGTAGTATGATTTAAAGGTACAAAGTGAATGAAGTGTGCCCAGGCCCAGAGCCAGGCCTGGGCAGCAGGGGGCGCTCCTGGCCATGCCCAGCGAGTTTCGTGCGAATCGGACCTGGTCCGGAAGAGATACGAAGGGAAAACTCATTACTCGTCGGGGTGGCACATCCAGGCTCTCGACCCTCCCAAAGCGTCCGACCAGGGTGCACCCTGCCGGGCATGGTTAGCCGCCAGCCCCCTTCCTGGAGGTCTGGTTGGCACGGGGTTTTGATTTTTCGGTTTCATATCTCTGGGCTCCTTGGGAGCAGAAAGTCGGTTGAGGGCCCTTTGGAAAGAGCCGGGGCTGCCGTTTAACGCTGTCCAAGCGGCAGGCGAAGCGCACCCACCGTTTTTACGCTATGATTTTTTAAAACCGCCGGGGCGGCAAACACAGGGCCGGTCGGGTTTGAAGACGAATATCTCTTCGGCCCTTGGGAGGAGAGAAGCAGCGCGGGTCACCTTTGAACGCGCTCGCTGCCAGGAACGTCTGGCGTAAAAGTTTCGTGGGAATCGGACGTTCCTAGGCTGAG